>NW_026930862.1:0-42935 GCF_032062105.1 Saccostrea cuccullata
ACAAGAGAAAATAATCAACAGGACAAAAAAGTTTATTCAAAGTAAAAATGATGTAAATATGAATTATAGTATAAGGTAGTTTATGAATTATGCAAAAAAATGTAAATATTCAATAATTTGTATCAAAAAATTTTGTTTTCAGGCAAAAAAAAGGTACACAGTTATAAGGTCTGGAATATTGTTCAAAAAGCATGTAAGTATGTAAGAAATTCAATACAAATACGTGCAAAATGGTAAAAAAAAAAGTTTCAGAGACTCAAAGTGACAAAAAGATGTATGATGAAAGTTGTTTCGTAGGATTTTCTGTTAGCTATATACTGCATTATTTATCTAAACAGGCTGGACATTTTGTGGTTTAACCTTCCAAACTTTTCAAAGAGATCGATCTCCCCCTGCAATGAGAAGAAAACAAACTGTATTAAGTTGATGATGCCTTGATTTAAGAAATAAACCCAGTCTAATAAAAAAGAAATCGACTTGTGAATATTTGATGTCCATAATGAAATCATAAATGTGACACAGAAGTTGGCGTACTGATCAATTTTCCCGAAATTTCCGGTAATTTCTTGTTTCTTTAATCTGTTTTATACGTTACACTTTGTTAATTAAAATGTATGGTCAACAATGACTGTCTCTATAGTAATAATTTCAAATGACATTCAACCCAGACATTGTCTGTAAATTAAAAGAAGATTAGTAAATAATGCACAAACCCAAATCTTAACTTGACTTATTTACATAAAAAGATATCCAACCAATAATTTAACAATAAATTTTCACAAAAAATTGACCAGAACAGGATAAATTGAATGAAAAACAATTATCTATTTTATTTTAAATGAGAACTAAATACACGTATTATAATATTACATAGGCGTAGTCACGGGGGGGGGGCACTAGCCCCCCCCCTCCACTTTCAGATCTGGGGGGGGGGGGGGGGCAAGAGTATGTCTGTGCCACCCCACTTTTTGATGAAGAACTAAATCACAGCTATTTTGAAATAATATTAAATCTCATTTTATGGCATTTTTTTTATGTTCAACAAATGAGTAAGCATTTCTCTTGAAGTAATAGTTGTATAATATATCCAACATATACCCAACATTACCTTTACTATAGGAAATGTTCATTGTAAAGGGATAGTTGCCCCCCCCCCCCCCCCTACTTTTTTTTGATCATAGTATAGTGATATCGAAGAATTGTGGGAAAAGAATTGGAATTGAAAGTAACGTGCCTTTAAAAAAGTTGGCCACTATCCCCCCCCCCCCCCCCCCCCCCCCCCCCACGAAATAGGATTCTCGAGTTTGGGGAACTTTCAATCTTCGGTTTTTTTTTTTGCTTGTCAAAGAATTTCTGGAGTTGAGCTCCCCCCGCACACTTTTAAGTTTGTGACTACGCCTCTGTATTACTTGAAGATAAAAGTGTTTCAAGAGCAGATCTTTACTTCCTGGTTATAAGTGTATTGTTTAATTCATAAACATGATTTATATATATATATATATATATATATATATATATATATATATATATATATATATATATATATATATATATATATATATATATATATATATATATATATATATATATATATGAAATATGAAGTGCTTATTTTACTCCATGGCTAATGAGAATGATACCTATTATATTAAACTTTTTCCAAAGTGCTATAGTTGTCCAGTTATGAATGGGATACACTATTAAATAGGGTTTCCACTAACTTACTACTTGACAGATTAAATTGCTACATTGATTGATAAAATAATGTCCATTGCAATAGTTTAAGAATGCAACCTCAAGTTGACTCAAATATATATTTGGTCTAAAAATAATCAAATATGCTAGCAAATAGATTTCAATTACTAGTATCAAGTGCTTCAAATATCTTTTTATCTTCTGATACAAATAATACCATACAGATATACATTTACTGAGAAATATTAATCAAGCTGAAATAATTTATCTAGCCGTCTCTTTTACTTAGGTGAATCAAGAAATTGATATTGCATAACACTGAAGTGTACTTTTCTTTATTTCATTTTAATAGTGAAATCCGATTGAAAATGACATCAACAGTTATCCTTTCACTCTCTGACAAATATCAGAAGTGCGGTTAAATTCGAGATTTTCCTCCCAAAAAGTGTAGTAAAAATACTCCTGTTATAAGTTTGAGTACATAAACCATTATGAAAGAGAATAAAACAAAGTTTCTCCATGCAAATATGTTGTTGTAATCCATGTTAACAATCTTTTCAATTTCACACCACTTAACTATATCTCAGCCGCTCAACTAACAACTATCATATTTCTTATGAATGTATTTCAAAAAGACCAAGACCAAAGAAAAATCAAAGATAATGTAATAAAAACAAAAAATCCAATTTTTAGTAGTTGAATATCGATTTTTTTTCACTAGTGAGAAAGGATTTTTAAAAAAATATATTTACGCGTGCTTTGCACTCGTGAAAATGTAAAAAAAAAAAAAATCATGTCCCACTGGTTAAATAAATCGATATTGAAGTACAAAACATTGAATATCCTCTATGCATGTAATGATCTGAAAAAAAAGGGTCAAAGTGGTTACAATACCTATTTTGTTTTACTTTTATTTACCTCTTCAATTTTATCTCTGCATTCCCTTGGTTTGTCAAAAACTCTGGGATCATCTATCCCGGGCTCAACTCCTGTGTACCCGATGGTGGCCATGAATCCTCCTTATAACAATAATAGTGTATGTTTAGTCTATATTATTTATACATATAATATAAACGTCACCCGTTTTCTGTAGGATTTCTATTACTACCTTTCTCTGTGCCCCCAGTGACAGTCTCTCCGATAGGAACACATAACTCGTTAGTAACCGTAAAGTAAGCATTCCCTCTGACCTTCTTTAGAGGAATCTCATACGCACTGACATCCAGAGAGTCGGTAGATGTACCCAGGTGGGTGTCGCTCAATTTTTTGCTTTCCCCTGTAAAGGTAAAAGATATGAAAAACAATGTGATGGACCAATTCACATAGTATTTCTGAACATAAAAATCTAACAAAACGATTGCAACAGTAGGCTTTATACAACCTCGAACTAAATTGATATCAAATAAAATTTGCATTTTATTACATATGTAAATTTAGCATTGATAAGTTTTACATTGTAGATATTTTGAAGTTAGTTGTAAATTATTTAGACTAACGCTTAAAAATGTTCTGCTGCATCCAAAAATCGTGCAAATAACCTTTTTTTTTTTTTTTTTTTACAATTTAGTTTACCTTTAATCAAAGGTATTAAAGCTTCATCATCAGTAGATGTTCACAAAAAGTTTCTTCAAAATATATTTGCAATACTCTGCACAAAAATAATCAATTAATCAAAAATGATATTTGCCTATATCCATGCTTTAGACTAGAAACAAACTTACTAGGCACGCAGGCGGGCTTAAATTCTTTTCCTGCCAATCTTGTTGTATTGCAGTTACCATTCAGTACAACATATTGAACTCCCTTAAGTAACGACAACATTTGTTATCATTATCATGAATATCAAAATGTGTAACATGTGATATCGAAATTATTTAAATTGTGTTTAATACTCACTTGTTCAAAGTTTTGGATCATTGCACCTCTGAAGAATTTGCCGTCTACAACTCCCTCTGAAAAAGCGGCTATCTTCGTGTTCTTGGCATCATAGAAAAGCCTGACTTTTCCCTACATTAAAACGCATTTTTATGTTTTTTATCATGATATATATAGATCTGAGTGTTTTTTTCTATTTGGCAATATTTTAACAATATTGTACATCTTGTATAAGAAAAGGTTCGACACAGAGTACGTTTTATCCGAGAAGTAAAATCCGATGTCATAAAGACCTAGGACGGATTGGTCATCCATAGAGCCCTTAAAAGTTGTGAGTACATCACGTGACAAACATGTGCACGTATTTATGTAATAAAGAAACCCTTATTTCTTAAGAAAAAAAATCAACTACCACTGCCTTCGTAGTCTATATGGGTAGGGGATAGAGTATATATATATTTTAAAAAGAGAGTACACGATTAGGGTATCTCGCCAAGTACAGAACAGAACAGAACAGAACATTTTATTTCTAATTTAGAGCCCATAACAGACAAGTATGAAATTGTTACAATAATAAGGAAAAGATAAGCCAATGAATAGCAAAACAATTATACAATTAGTAATTGACATAAATCATTTCAACAATAATCTTGCCTAAAAGGAATACATCAAATATGCATGTATGTGTAAGAGACTAATACTACTATAACATTTATAAATTTGCCCACAAAATTAAGTTTCCTTATCTTCTGTATTGAGTAACCAATAAAGTTTTTGTTCATCATCTAAAGCTGAAAATAGTGGAAATTTATGATTAATTAACTGAAACATTTCTTTTCTTTGATGATCAAATTTTTTTACATGTTATTAAAAAATGAGTTTCATCTTCTATGTTGTTAGAATTACATGTCTATTACATAATCGATCTTCTCGAGGAATATTGGTAAATCTTCCCACTTCAATTTGTAATCTGTGACAGGAAATTCTTAATTTACATAAAGATTTTCTGTGATGAAAATTTTTTACAACTGATAAATAATTCTCATAACCCCAATTTTGTTTGAGTTTCACATATATGGATAATTTGCCATCGGTATAACTTTTATGACTTGTATACCATTTTTTCACATAATAATCTAATAAAATTTTATGTCAAAATGGCTTAAATTTATATTTCCCATAACAAATAACTTCATCTTTAATATTCAGTAATTTTCTTAATTTCTGTATAAATGCAAACCATGTGTTCTTTCCATTCACAAAAGCTTTTTACTACATTCATATGCATCTTTAAGTAAAGGAAATTCTGTGGACAAATTTTCAAATCTATACCAACTTTTAATCAACAGCCTGACAATACCATAATGCAGGGGGAACCTTCCCAATTCAGACAGTACTGCAAAATTTGTGCTTTTCTTATGAACACCGAGAATATATTTACAGAATTTAAGGTGTATTCTTTCACAGGGTAGATTTTTAAAGCAGTCTTCAACTGTTAAATTTTGGCAGTTTAGGAATTTTTTAGTATTTATATTACTTGCACCCCACACCTCTGCATTATACAAAAGAATTGGTTTAATGGTAGAGTCAAATACATGTATACTGGTTTTAATCCTAGGGTTCAAATCAATAAAATCCTTTCTTAACTTATAATATGCTTTTAATGCTTTTTTATAAAGCTCTAATCTTGCTTCATGAAAGCTTCCAGATACACTTAGGTGGACTCCAAAATATTTGTAGGTAGGCACACATTCTATCATATTATTTTGAAACATTAGTTTTTGTGTAATATTACGACCAGTATGGGCAGCGAAAAGGACAAAAATTACCATAATGAGAAAACAAACATTTATTTTAATTTCAATGACCATAAAAACTTAACAAATGATATACAATGCATAATCAACAGACCATTTTGCAGAACAAGTATACATTAAAGCATAACCAACAAAAAAGTTCGTAACAAACATATATGAATGCAAAACCAATGATCATCTTTGCAGTACAAACGTACAGAAAAACACAACAAATGAAAAAAACTTAACCAACGTGCACGCGGTAAATCTAGTCTTCCCGACTCCCGGCTCCCGACGGTCTCGGATTTTTTTTTTAATTTCTTTTTTGTCGGTGCACAGAAACTCTTCAAACTTCTCAGGCACATTTTCTTTTTAAATGAATTCAATAAATGTAAAAACTTAAACAAATTTGCGTATTTATTACTGAATCAGCAGTATCGCCTTCCAAAAAGCGGTAAATGTAGTACTCCGTTATAAATATGAAAACCAAAAACGAACATCGAAACAGAGAGACGTAAGTGTCGTAGACAGTAAAGGTGCATGGACACAGATTTGAAGTTAATATTTTCTGTATAATATTACGACTTATACATTTTAATAGCATTTCACACAAAAAATATTTTAAAAATCTTATTTCATCTTAAAGTTATTAAAACTTCAAATTTTAAGACGGGTTTGATTGACACGTCCTTGCACTCTCACAAATTTTGATTTTATTCTTAATACTTAGGAAAAGTGGCAATCTTGTTTCAATAACTTTAAGACGAAATAAAATTAACTTCAAATCTGTGTCCATGTATCTTTAAAGATATTAAAGGTATTGATATTGAGAAGATATTTCTTATTAATTATGAATTAGTATTTCAGTGAAAATTAGTGGTGTTAATTAAAAAAAAATGAACAATTAAATTCTATAAAAATTCATTGCATCAAAATAATTTGATTTCAAAAAAGATTTTTTATCAAAATCTTCATAAAAATACATGTAGCTAAATCTAACAATGTACTTATATGGTAAAATAATGCAAAATGAAAGTACTGCATTGTTATACATTGACGTAGCATAGTTTTTGAAAGGAGGGGGTAACCGGAGAAAAAATTTCAATCTAGCTGAAAAAAAGATTTTAAAAACTTTACAAGCAAAAACAAAAAGGAAATTAAAATGATATAGCCCAAACTCGAAAATCTCGTGTGTGTGTGTGTGTGTATGGGGGGGGGGTGTTAGGTTCAACTTCTTTCAGTACCAATTTTTTTCCTAATATACATGTACTACATAACCCTTTTTTGACCTTACTCTTAAAATCGGGAATTGTTGCTACGTACCTGTCATATGATATGCCACTGTAATGTAAAGTTATCATAATAGATTCTTGTAATATTTAAAGAATTGGGGAAAACCAACTTTTGTAACAACAACAACAAAAATTGACGAAACGGCCTTCAGGAGAATGTTTTTTTTTTTTTTTTTTTTTTTACATTTTATGTAAATTCTTTTCTTTCATTTTAAATTTTAAGATAAATTACCACCCCCCCCCCCTCAAAAGGAAAAAAATTAAAGGGGGATCCGAGGTAGAACCACGTCCATGTTGTATAGCCTGGGAACATAAACATAATGTGGCAAAGAGTTCTATACAAAATAAAATGTAGGGGGAATTTCTGTGCATACAAATTATCTAGCATGTAAATGAGGGTTTTCATTTATTAAAAATATATATATATAAACTGTACCTCAGTTTGTTGTCTTTAATCGCGATTCTACGAAAACATCGGTGTCCTTTTTTCCAGTGGTTTTCGCATAGCTGAGTACTAGATTTACCGCTTTTGGCAGATGATACTGCTGATTCAGTAATAAATACGCAAATTTGTTAAAGTTTTTATATATTAATGAAGTTTTTTAAACCTAAAAATTTGCCTGAGAAGTGTAAAGACTTTCTGTGCGCCGACAAAAAAGAAATCGCCAAAAAAAAAAAAGGAAATTTAAAAAGAAAAAAACGGGACCGTCGGGAGCCAAGACTAGATTTACCGCGTGCACGTTGGTTAAGTTTTTTTTTCGTTTGTCGTGTTTTTATGTACGTTTGTATTGCAAAGATGGTCGTTGGTTTTGCATTCATGTATGTTTGTTACGTACGTGTTCGTTGGTTTTGCTTTAATGTATATTTGTTCTGCGAAAAGGTCTGTTGATTATGCATTGTATATCATTTGTTGAGTTTTTATGGTCATTGAAATTAAAATAAATGTTTGTTTTCTTATAATTGTAATTTTTGCCCTTTCCGCTGCCCATAGTATGGACCAGCCTTATTAAATATAATGACTTTTGTTTTTTGAATGTTTACCTTTAAACACCAATCAGAGCAGTACTTTTCAAGTTTAGCGAGTCTTGCTTGTATACCTTTAGCTGATGAGGATAAAATAACAATGTCATCTGCATACATTAAACAATTAACAGTTTGTGTCTGAAGCGATACTTCATCAATACATGAATCTAGATATGATGGAAAGTCATTGATAAATATTTTAAATAGGGAGGGGCTCAAATTATCCCCTTGACGGACGCCTATAGCTATTTGAAATGGATCTGAGAAGAATCTCCCAATTTTCACACATGCTTGACTATTCTTATATATATTACTAATGATATTATAAAATTTAGATCCAACATTCATGTTAAGTAATTTTAGCTTTAATCTTGTATGTATAACACTGTCAAAAGCTTTATGAAAGTCAACAAAACATGCATAGAGTCTTCCTTCTTTTGTGGTACAGTATTTATCAATTAGACATTTTAGAACAAATAGATGATCAGATGTTCTTGCATTTTTGGTAAACCCCATCTGAGATTGATGAATTAAATTATGTTCTTGAAGAAATTTATCTAGTCTAAAGTTCAAAACACTGTTGAATAACTTGCTAAGAGTGCTGGTAATTGTGATACCTCTATAATTTGCAGGATTGTTTGGATCATCAGACTTAAAAATTGGACTTATGTACCTATTACTCCAAGCTTGAGGATAAAAACCATATGTGAAACAGTTATTATAAAGTTTATGTATACAGGGAAGTAAATAAGATTGACTATGCTTTAACATTTCATTAGATATCAAATCAAGTCCCTTGGCTTTTCCATATTTTAAATTTGCTATTGCATCAACAATTTCTTTATTTGTAATCATATAATCCAATTCATTAAAGGATGGGTTATTCTCCATGTCAGCCAAAATTAAATCTTTCTCTTGTATCCTAAAATTAAAAGAATTATCACACACAGAGTGAAGATTGCGAAAATGATTAACCCATGTTTCAGGATCTATGTTTGCTGCAGAATTATCTTTATTATAAATTTATTATTATTATAAATTTTTCCATGTGCAATCAGTCTACAGCGCATTGTTTGCAAGTCTGAATCAAACTACTTTTGATTTTTGTGCTTTTTTTCTTTCTTTTATGACTTGTCCTATTTAATGACATGTTAGCAGCAGTTATGATTATGTCATTAAATTCTTCAGCCTTTTTCTCAACATCAGTAGATGTAGCTTCTGTAATAAAGGAATCTAAAAAAGACTTGATTTTTTCTTGTATCTTATTTGAACTTAGAGCCAATTGAAATTTAATAGGGGAATCTTCATTCCATTTAAAATTTTGAGGGGCAGGGTGCAAGGTTTTGGTATTAGTAACATTTGAACTCTCCTGAAACTTTGCTAGAACTTCCGATGATATTTTACAGTGACAATCAGAAAGAGTAGGAATAAAACTAGATACCCTGAAATATAAAATTTGTTTTACTAAGTTTTCACTTGCAACAAGGTAGTCTACTGTGCGAATATTTGATAAATGTTGCGACCTTTTGAACCCCATATACCCTACCTATGTTTATATCCGTTTCGAAAAATCAGGAAATATTAATTAAGATATGGTCATTTCATAGTATAAGGCGATAAACTTTTTGAAGCATAATGAAGAAAATTTGAGGTCTTAGCATTTAATATTTGTCACTTTACAGAAACTTTCGAATGATAACACATGTCTTTATAAATGAATGCATGTGACATGAAAACATGCATTTGAAATTGACAGTTCTTTAAGATATTCTTAAAGATTTCTAATCATTTTTAGCCATTGTTATTAATTAATTGTTGCAAGTGTGTTTACGCATGCCATTTAAATAAATATCTATGATATATCGTAGCAAAATGTACCGTGCTTACATAAACAGAGGGGTTAATATCCAGTACAGCTATATTCACTTACCGCCTCATATCCCCCTTTCCCGTTTTTATTGGTGCCCACAAGGAACCCCATGTCGCCTCTCCATTGCTCGGGGGTACAGCATCCCTGTGTCAAATGACAAAGCAGGGGAACGGTCAGAACTGTGAAAAAGACGGACTTCATTCTTCTGCTCGGGGGAATTCTGTGTGATCCTGATCAATTCTTCCGTATACAGAACGTTATATACAGCGATGATCACATGAGTCTTATTTTCTCGTGACTTGTTTATTTGGCGTACCTGTTTACAATATGTTTGGAAATTCCTTGTTGAGTCAGTGAAATTTGATGTCGATGCAAATACACATGTAGTGAATGATACATACTGATAATACTATTTGAGAGTTCATGGCCAGGTCAGGTACTTTATTTTCAGGGGGGAGTGTCAGTGCTTTTCATTTACCTTTAGTCTGCTTTTTATGTTACTCTTTTCCTCTAAATCTCCCCTCCACCACGCTCCCTTTTCTTCCCCCATCCCTCCTGAAATCTCTCTCCCCACTCCCTATAGTCCTAGATTGTCTTTGTCTGTTATGAAATGTGTGCTGCTAGGACTATACAGATGCACTTTGCGCATCGGATTCGAATACTTGAAACATGTGAAAAGTTTCACAAAAAATCTCTCCATTTTTAACAAAGCTATGAAAAGCTGGAAAATTTACAAGAATTCGTTTCTTTATATAAAAAAAATGGGACCAACAAGGGACAGCAGAAAAAACCATAAACCATTTGCATACTGTGGTTAAAAAAAAGTAGAAATTGATAACTGCAGTCGTCCAGAATCGTAGACTGTCGAATGAAAAATAATAAAGATATGTCAAATGATGAGATACGCTTCAAAAAAGTAATATTACATTAGAATTTTATATCTAAGTCTTTTACTTACAGATTTTTGAAAGATTAAAATTAAATCAGAAAATGATAATAAAAATGAACTAGTACAAGTTTACCTGTATGTAATACATGTTTTCTCTCTTTAAGACAAATGCTCACATGCGATATTTTTACGATGCTGTATAAAAATTAATTTCAATTTTACAGAAAACCAAATAAATAATACATATTTTGTTTACGCAATTTAGAAATTCCTTTATAGAGATAGTTCGTGCGGACAATTTTATAAATATTTTAAACATTAAATTAAAACAACTAAGAATCGAATTTCTTAATTGTTTCAATAAGAACAGAACTCAGACAACTTGTCAATGGTCATAAACAAAATAACAAATGTTAGCAATCACTCTGACTCCACATACAAATACTCTGAAGTTAATATAAAAAGATGCCGGAGTTCCTTATTCACAATATTTGAGTAGTCTTTTGAGATGCTCCTTTATTAGGCGACTTGTTTTTATATTCCTATGAAGAGGTCTTTATTCAAATCTTCCACAAGAAAGAAGAAAAAAAAAACGCTTGCAGAGAATTTTCAATTTGAAATTCAGATACATCAACGACGTTTTATTAATTAAAAAATAGCTATTTCCATTTTTAGATCGGCTCGATTTATACAGGAAAATTGAAATAAAATATACCATAGAGTCCGTCAAATATATGCTTAATATCATTTCGATCTTTCGTTGACCATAGACCACAAGGCCGACGAACGATTACATTGTTTGATAAACGAGATGACAAGCTTTTTATCAAGTCCCTTTTTCATGTAGCAGTATTCCACTGTTACCTGCATTTGGCAACTTATTCTCTACTAAAGAGCAGGCTTTAAGTTTGATCAATTCTTGAACCGAACCAGGCTACTCGCACATAAGTTGATGTTAGAGCATTTTAACAACATCGTTAGTCAGTATTTCTCAAATTCTTAGTCGTTATAATGTCCATATAAGCAAATATAAATGGATCTCATTTTAACTAAATTGTTTCATATGCATATCAGACCCTTGTTTTTGTACTAATCTTGATTGCGGAATGATCTGTCTACTTAAGAAATACATAGGGCTCATGGATAATGTGACCGTTTAACAGAGGGTTCTCACTTCTCCCGGGCACCTGATCCAATATCTGGAGTTACAAGGAGGTCCAGGTTTTTTTTTATTTTCCCGGATTTGAATTGTTTGACTTTTTTTATGAAATCGATCAATGTGCGTTATCTCCCTTATGCCCCTTTCTGTTTTTACGAATGTTTAGTAAACACAAAACACGTTTTCGAATTGTACAAACGTTGAAAAAACACATTTAAAAGAATTTCTGAATCGTTAAATCAAATTTATAAATCAAATAAACATTTATATTCATTTTTTTATGTGGAATTTCTGTGGATGGAATTTTAACACTGTCGCAGAATAACATATTTTAATTTGCATTTCAATATATTTCCATTGTTTTTTTTGTGAATTGTACTACATATTTTTTGAGTCCAACAAACTTTAAAAAAACGATACAAAAGATTTATGTTCAAACAATTTTGAAAATTGTACAAATGAGCTTGATATAAAAAATACCACTGTCTGACACATCTGGTTCATACTTGGATATCTTACTCGAAAAATACGTTAATGGTAACAAAGCTGTATGATAAACGTGATTACTTTAACTTTATAATCGTCAGCTTCCCTAACTTATGCAGCAATATAACGTCATCACCTGCATACGGAGTATACAGTATATCTCTCAGTTGATCCGATACGTAAGAGAATGCTCTATAGCTACGTATGTACATTTTCTAAAACGAGGTAAGTTATTGATAAAATGTTGATGAAACAAGAATATCAGCAGTCTCGTATTAGTAATCATTTCTATGGTCAAATAACCTTGTCAGCAAATACAATTTATAATTGAGTTAAATGACGACTGACGTTTTTCATACTAATTGTTAGTCAATTATTTAAACACCGGGTTGTCAACGGATAAATCCATTTTTTCGCGATCATGACAAGGAGCACAAGACGGGTGTGACCGGTCAGCAGGGGATGCTTGTCACTCCTCTGTGGCATCTGATCCCACCTCTGATGTTTTGGAATTTTGTGTTCGCTCTACTTCTATTTTGTATTGTTTTATGGACCTTTGATCTTGAATACTGTTCGTTATTTCGATATGTTTCATTGTACGAATAAATTTATTTATTAATTTTATTTATTTTTTATGCAGAATCAAAATTGGACTTAAAGGCTCTCCAAGCTCTACTTGTTTTAATTGTCAATTTAAAAAAAACAAGCTAATTCAGAGAATTCGTGTCCCCCGCTTAGGAAAAAATTCGGATCCCCCTGACTGAATTTGTAGAATTATTAAATGTATACATGTATACTGAAGCAAATAAAATACATGTATGTCAATATGCGTATAAAGATTTGATTGCTTATTCTTTATTATGTGTATAGAAGATTCTTTTTATATGGAATATTTATCACACTGTAATGATGATTTTATAACCTCATTATTTTTTCTTTTCACATGCTGATTACTATAATTAAAAAAAAAAAGAAAAGTTAAAAAAAAAGGGCATCTTCCGAGATTCGATCTCGTGACCTCTCACACGTGAAGCGAGAGTCATACCTCTAGACCACGGAATCGCTTTAAATGTTGGGAAGTATATGCAGGATTGAAGTCACATACATGTATATGTTCATGTTCGATAGTCAAAATTTTACACAATCCATGGTGTTTGATTTATTTAGCCTTTATTAAACAGTTCTAATAGATGTAATAAGAACATAAAGTCCACCTAGAACCTGTTTTATACGCAATAACTCTCCGCATGCCCCTGTGCTAAAAATAGCGATATGTAATACTATAAATACTAATAAAACAAACAGGGCGGGGCACTTTGAATGGGGTGAGAAAGGTCCTAGGGAGTTTTGGTATAAAATTACATTGCATCAGCTCAAAATCTTCTTGAAATATCGCCCGAAAATAATAGTGTTACACACAGAGAGAATGTATAAATTTACCACCTTGAACTTTGACCTTTTGACCTCAAAATTAATAGGGTTCTTCTTTAGTCCATAGGGAGTTGATGTGCTAAATTTCATTGCAAAAGCTCAAAGGGTTCTCGAGATATCGTGTGGAAACGAAAGCGTTACAGACAGACAGAAAGACGGACGGACGAACAGACGGACGGACGGACAAACCCAAATTAATATCCCCCACTTTTCAAGCAGGGAACAAAAAATAGGTCGTGAGACTTGAAGATTATATGCATATCAGTGTATATTTCCTTTTGCAAATTGTACAAACGAATTTCTTAATGGTTTAAATAAATAATCAAATCCTTTAACCGATTTTTTAAATTTGTCCTGCTTTGGAACTTATTTTGTACCGGTGAAAAAACGAGCCGAATATTAACCTATCTTTCATCTAATTTTAGACATTACCAGCAGTCATAGGCAGTCGAATTTTCTTTTATTTAATTTATTGATTACTGATTTTAATGTTTATCACCTAAAGGCCTAAATATATTTTCCTTGAATTTTAATTTCATAAACTTGCATTTACTCTATATTTCATATTACAAAATTAAGGCTTAAATATTCCCTTACCATTGTTTTATAATTATTACTAGATGGAATTATTTTGCCTTAAAACGACAATTTTGTATAAATTATTGGGTGGAATTGAAAATCCCTCATTCAAACCAATCATCTGATAAACGTTTAATTAATATGAGTATGTAACAGGAAAGACATTAATTAATGAGATAGAACTATATCAAATGTTATAAGGAAGTTATTTTAAGGTATGATGTCGAGATATCACAAAGAAGAGGGTCAGTACACAGAGCAGTTTTGTTTATTCCCCACAAACTACAAATATTTTTCACAAACAGTTTTTGTATAATATAGTTTGTAGAAAACTGTTAAGCAACATTTATATATCAATGTACTTAGTTTTTTTTATCTTCAGAGTTCTATATATGATTCTTCCATGCACTTTCTCAGACCTGTTTAAAAAGCGTTTCTTTCTAATTTGTTTTAGGGTTATTAATAACATTTTGTTTCATTTTGAGATATTGTAGAATATATGAAAGACGTATGCTTATAAATACTAATTTTAAGAGTTATTGTAATTTGTAGAGCGTCAATTTGCCGTAAACTCTCCCTGTACACCTGGATGATAACCTCTTGGCGTCTTTCTATTTTTAGATATGATTAGTTTCCTATCAATAAGGATATCACGGAAATTACATCTACAAACGGCCTTACTCGAATTCCCTACCCTCTAAATCCTCGCCATTATTCAGAAGGAAATTGATTTTTTGTGTTTGCTGACAAAAGCGTCAGTTTTAGAACCTGCTCATGTTTTTCTTCAATTTACCTTTTTCTTTACCTTTAATCAATAACTGATGGTATTTTCTTGTTTTCGAAATTTTTAATATTCTTTTTATATCAAGAATATTGTATACGCAAGTTTTTTTATTCTGAATATGGTTAATTTAATGTCTGTGTGCAAAATCATTCGGTACATTTCTGTTACTGAGATTTTCTAATAAGGGAAGAAATAAGGTCAAATCTACAACATTAAAAATTATCACTTTCAACTTTATATACAATTGTAGAACAATCCTCCACGATTAATTAAAGTCAAGGCTTTTTGATATCATTGACACTGCTTACTCAATAGAAACAAAACTCGTAAGATTTAATACCTTTTAACTGGTTATTTGCGATGCGAGATTATCTTGTTAAAACATTCTGATTGTACACACAATTAATCTAAAGTTAATATTAAGAAAATGCTTGAGTTTCTGATTGACAATATCCATTTGGTTTTTGAAAACCAGGTCTTCCAACAATTGATTGGAATTCCCATTGGTACCAATTGCGCCCCATAATTAGCAGACATACTTTTGTATTCATATGACGCAGAATTTGTTCAAACTCTTATACGTAAAAAGAAAACACTCCCTGTTACCTTCAACTCGACATTCATATATATCGAAGACATATTCTCAATAAACAATGGTTAATTTCATTCTTATGTCAATATGATATATCCCGATGAGCTTGAAGTAAAAGATACTACAGAGTCTGACACATATTTTTCATACTCGGATATTGTACTAATAAAGACATTAATGGTAATCGAACTACAAAGCTTTTAGTTAAATGTGATGACTTTAACACTTCAATCGTCAATTTCCCTAATTTACCCCGGTATGCAGCAATATATCTTCGTCACCTGTAGATCTATAGTAGACCTATTTTTGTATTCATATGAAACAGAATTTGTTCAAAATCTTTTACGCGAAAAGAAAAGAAACACTTGCTGTGGACTTTAAATTGACATTTAGATACAAGTATATCAAGGACGTATTGTCAATTAACAAATGATAATTTCCATTCTTATGTCGACACAGTATATTACGGTGAGCCTGAAATAAAAGATAAAACAGAGTCTGAAACATCTGTTTCATATTGCGATATTTATATGGAAAAGGACGTTAATGGTAATCTAACAAAAAAGCTTTATGACAAACCTGATGACTTTTCAATCGTTAACTTCCCGTACTTATGCAGTAGTATATCCTTATCAAACTGCATACAGGGTTTATATATATCAGTTGATTTGATACTCAAGAGTATGCTCTACGTATAAACAATTTCTAAAACGAGGTGAGTTATTGACAAACAAGTTGATGAAACAGGAATAACAACATTCTCGTTTATAGTCATTTGTCATAATTTCTTTAGTTCTATGATCTATATGATGACAGTGTGTCAGCAAATGTTCTCTATCATTAAGTCAAATGCTGACTGACTTTTTCATACATATTGTTTGACCATTATTTACACATTGTATTGTCGTCGGATTTTGTTTTCGTTGTTCCCGATCACGACAAGAAGCACACAATGGGTGTGACCGGTCGGCAGGGGATGCTCACTCCTCAGTGGCACCTGATATGATGTTTTTGAGGTTTTTGTTTGCTCTGCTTTAAAGTTTTTATTGTCAAATTGACTCTTTAGCTTGGAGAATGTTCGTTATTCTCATATATTTCTATTTAAAGTTTTTTATACCATTTAAGTTAGTTTAAGATTCAAACGCCTTCGGCTCATGTGAGCTAAAAAAACATAACCCGGTTAGGCAATGAAGAAAGAAATTTATTGCTGAAACTGACAGAAATAAAACCAAAATTACCTTGGATATTGGCATAACCAAGTTGCACCTTTAAATGGGATGTCACATATGGGCGCAATATGTCCTTGCATTAATAATTATCAACAATAACATTTAGGTTTCAAATTAAATTGGATAATATGCATGCAAACATACATAAGTAAATTTTATGTTGATGTAATAGACGAAGAAAACGAAAAGTGATTGATCACAAACAATATGAATTTATAAGACAAGGAGCGCCGGAGTGCCCTTATGTAACGGACATGATACACCGACACCTGTATGATCATTTCAGTGGTGAGTTAAGGTGTCTAGACTGAATAAACATGTCCTGTCGACCAATCACACGATCGGTTAACACTGCATGTGTCTCAGATAGACGGAATTATTCAATGTGTTTGTTTGTTGTTTTAGGTAGTCCGATCCTCAGGTTCTGAATATTAGACATTGATTATTTGAAAATGCTCACAAAGAAGTATCTTTTTTCTCAGAGTAATGTGTATTTACCCATGGTGGTTCTTTAATGTAATTTAAAGCAAACAATCTAACCACTGCACCACGACACCGATAGAAATTATTCTAAGAACAGAACAAGAATAAAAGCAAACGCCTTACAGTTAAGTTTTGTTATAATAATTGATCAACTTTAGGATTTAGTGACAATAATTGACAACTAATTATTTTCATTTCATTTCCTTTGTTGATTCAAGATATCCATTTAAACTCATTATACTGAGAAAAAAAACCTGGAAAGATAACAAACATTCATTGATTAACCTTAAAAAATGAAGAAGAAAAACAAAAATCCCGATAAAAGAATTTACAAAATGCTTGGTTCAGTCAAGAGGTTGTTGGAATCCCTGTAACATTAATTTATCTGTCAGTGGCTTAGATTTGAAAAAAATCTTCTGTATATAAAACATATAAGTATGAATTATTTCTAAAAGAGAGTATTTTAATAACATACAAGTTCCTTTTTGTATTTAAGTTCATCATTTGGATGCACTTTGGTTGATACAATGACCTTGGCAACAAAATTAATGTATCATTAAGTTACATGCTGACTGAGGTTTTTCATACTACAGTGTGTAATTGTCAGAGTCGCCCGCGTGGGGAAGTGGCAAAACGACTGCTCTAATGTTGCGATGTATGAGTGAAAAAGTCTCGAGAGGGACTTTAAATAAAAAACAAATTGTTATACCATTATTTACACACCGAACTGTTGACAGTTCCTGGAAGCGTACGCCTGGTTTGACTAGTCTGCAGGGGATGTTCACTCCTCCATGGCACCTGATCCCACCTCTGATGTTTTGGAGGTACACGTTTGCTCTGCTTCTGATTTGCATTGTTTTATTGAATTTCGAGTTAGAAAACTGTTTGTTACCTCCAAATATTTGACGTAACAGAATCCATTAATGATATCTTTTTACGTTTTCTCTAGTAAATCTGGCATAAACCATAATTTTCACAGTATCGATAGTTTTGGTGTCACTATGCGTTGTGATCAACCAGTTTAAAATTCTTATTTTCCACTGTTAAATTTCTAAATCCACCTGAACACCATACTGAATGAAAAACTAGTCTTTTGACATATCATAGATAGAATGTTCTATCGTTAAAATGATAAATTTCCTACGGACCCGAGACACAGTTAGATTATTCTAACTAGACATATCAGCCATATCTTCAAAGAGAACTTTTTTTGTAATGAAGCAATTTATAAGCCCCAATTTTTTGATCTTCTTGATAAAGACAATTCTTTTGAAAGACATGTAAAAGTACGCGGTTTTCGATGATTAGGACTTCTGTAGTTGAATTCCTTGACTGCATGAAAAAAATAAAATCAGCTTCTTCTATACTTATATTGTGAAACCCTAAGTTGCCTGATCACACTGCACTATAAGCTATCTGTTTCTGTTTAGAATTCACTTTTTATTTTAAGGAGTGAATCCACAAGAAAATGTCACTTTATGTATCTAGGTCTCTCTTGTAATGGAGTGTTTTTCGTTGACAGAAAAAATTCCATAAAGTTCTGTAAAATTTAAATGTTTGAGTGTAGCATAAGGATCACAAGAAAACTGTGGGTTTGGTGTTAATTGTATAATTTTTTTTAATGATTTTGAAAAATATCATTTTTGAATTTTTCATATCCAAACAGGATTGGATGGAAATATATATTATCACATCAAATGTCAATACAAGGGTATTGAGTGGCCATGTTAACATCAAATGTCATATCTTAATGGTATTGGGTGAAAATCATACAATGTTGTGTTCCAAAATATCAATCGAAACATGACATCAGCCTCAGACAATATAAGTTACTTTCGTAAAAGTTTTGCTAAGCCTATTACAACCTTTTAAATAGATACTTAAAGTACAAGGGTAGACTTAGCTAAAACAAACAGAGGATATCAGCAGCTACTAAGCTAGCAGAAGCTAGCAACCAATAAGAATTAATAATTCAAAAATTGAGATTCACTGTATTGATAAAGTCGAATGATTTCTGACGTTTTCCATACTAATTGTTATACTATTATTTACAAATTAATATTCTACGGATCATTTTTTCTTCCACGATCATTAAAAGAAGCACATGAGGGTCTACAGGGGGTGCTTTCTTTAAATAGTGTCTTTTTTCTTTGTAACACGGATAACGTAACATATAAATACATGTGTAAGAAATAAAGTATCATATTTGGGAGTTTCATTGAGACATGACATAAAGTTAGTACTTGATCAGATCTACTATAAAGATTTTCGGACATCAAAGGATTTGATCACCTGAGAGACTTCATGTCATATCCCACTGAAAGTCTATCATGGTATCTTATTTCTTAAATAAACATTAAATGGGAAGTTTCATAATCATTTCTTTGTTTTGAAGGGCTTGAGGTGATGAAAAATCTCAATAGATTTAATTTCCCATTGATTGATGAAATGGGGGTGCATGCTCCACTACCCTTGTTTTAGAGTTGTGCACTTTCACTTAGTGAGAGGCACTGGTTCCTACAGAAGAGAACCATATTCCGATCTGATATTCGAACCCTTGTTCCTAGGATCACGTAAACGCTGGCAGTTGGAAAAAATACATGTAGCGACTCCAAAACGAAGGAGACCCACGCTCTAAAGCAACCTTGTATCAAGTTGCAATAATAAATCAATCTATATTTATTACACTAGCACGTTATCTCGCTTTTTTCCAATGAAATACCGGGTATATCTGTAACCGTTATGTCTAAAGTGTTATAAGATTTCAAAAATACTCGAAAAGGTAGTATCAACAAGACTCAAGCATCGTGGAAGTGAACAATCTACAAGAACCACTGCAGTCAGCATATCGAGCATGCCACTCTACAGAGACGGCACTCCTCCGAGTCCATCATGACATTGTATCAGCGCTTGATAAAAATTCCTGTATGGCCTTAGTGATGCTAGACTTGTCTGCTGTGATGTGATCGACCATACCATCTTTCTCAGACGTCTCAGGTTCTCTTTTGGGATTTCTGGGGCAGCTTCTGGGATGGATCGAATCCTACTTGACTCAGCGCACACAAAGAGTAGTCATTGGTGGGAGTGCTTCCGAAGATCTTGTTTTGCGGTTCGGAGTACCACAAGGCTCAGTGCTTGGACCAGTCTTGTATTGCCTTTTCTCGAAACCTATCGGTAAAATTTGTCGTGATCATGGCATGCTGTTCCACTGTTATGCAGATGACACACAAATATACCTTGTTATAAAACCGAACGAAACATGGCCAGACTTAAAAAGTCGACTATAACTTGTTTAGCTAACGAGAGAAGCTGGATGTGCGCAAATCTACTAATATTGTTTATTGTTTTTACACTAAAGAGTCAGTTTCAAAGATCTTTTACACACAAACTTGATGTTATGGTTCTGTCATCTGTGAATCAGATTGTGTGAAGAATTTAGGGGCGTGTTTCAACAAATCACTTACCACGGAGAATCGGATTAGCGCAGTGTCCAAATCCTCTTTTTACCACCTACGAAATATTAATCGAATTCGTCCATTCATAACAGAAGATTCTTGGAAGACTCTAGTTGTCGCTCTAGTTACATCAAGACTTGATTATGGAAATGCTCTACTCTATGAAATTACAGAGACAAATATATCACGGCTACAGAGAGTACAAAATACGGTAGCAAGGATTGTCACCCGAACTAAGAAGCATGATCATATCTCCGAAGTCCTGATATCTCTTCACTGGCTACCAGTTAAATTTAGAACATATTATAAGATCCTTTTATACACTTTCAAAGTACTCCAGGGGACATCACCATCATACCTAAAGGAACTCACAAGAAACATATTGACGCAAGCGTCAAAAATCGGCCGCAAACCAATTAATTCTTCCTTTGATAAAGTAATTCGAAACTGAAATTTGCGTGATCTGTTTTTTAAATTTCTTATATTTATCTGTTGAAATATCCTCGTGACATGAAATACTTGCATGCAACATTGCCGATTTTTCTTCATGCATAATGCATGTACAATATTATACGTATAAGCAAACTGTCCATAGACCTCTGCGTCTCTGCACGCAGTTTTGTACAAACGAACTCTGGTGGAAGTTTGATGTTTAAGTAATTATTACATAAAAGTACAAAACTAAAGTTTAAACTTAGCTATAGTTTAATTTTAATTTAAACGGAACAAATATGAAATATGTGGGACTTTCTTAGAGGATGTTAACAACCCCCCAAATCCATCTAGATCCACCACTACATTTCTTCTCTTTCAGTCTCTTTGTTTTGGTGTTGAAATGTGGCGGTAAAATGCTTGGCACATTGTAAAAACGCGCTTTATCCTAGTCTCATGGACAAAATTGTCGTACGATTCTGTGCTTTTAAGAAATCAATATTTCATCAAATTTTTGAAAAATGTCCATAGGAAATGTATGAATAAGCATTTTGAAATAAGTACAACAAATCCTGTCTAGGCTGTTCAAAAAGAGATAATAAAATTGTTGATATGCAACGTGGTCTTTGTTTTAGACTAAACCTGCATAAGATACTTCGTGCTAATTTTCTCCGCACTTCAGTGATGTCAGAGTTTGTCAATCAGGATTGGATGAAATATTTACCCAATTATTTATAAAAATTTTATTTTATGATTATTGTGCTCTTGTTAAACATTTAAAATATCTTTGTTTAATATTCTATTATATGAATGTTATTAAATATTTTTATTCAAATTGTTCTAACTCCGCAGAAACGCACGGCGACTTAAAACTTTCATATCAATTAACCGACCGCCTCCTGGCGGCCGGTAATAACAGTCTATAAACCGTCAAGGACTCTACGTCGTATGACTCCAAACAACTTGTGAAACCTCGTGTTTGCACGGAGACATACGAAACGCGTCGATTTGACCATGCAGCAGCAACTTTGTGGAATGGTTTACCGGATGCTCTCCGGTTTCAGACGTCACTTTTAGCTTTTAGCTTTTAAACAGGATCTTACGACTCTTTTTAAGATAGCATACGACGTGTATTTTTTTTATTCTGAACAAGTTATCGAGTTTTATTATCCTCAGACTATCTATTTGAGCATAACTTGTATTGTGTGAAATTTTTAAGTTGATCTTAGTCCAGCAGCTTATAATTTTAGCTTACTCTTATGTTAGTAATGATCTAACATATTAGTTATTTGATTTTAGGTTTTATGTTTTTATGATTATTATGTTGTATTTAATTACTTGTATATCTGAAACACTGTAAGTTCAGCGCCTTAGAGTACTTTATTTTCAATAGGGCGCTATACACATGTTTTTATTATTATTTTTTTTATTATTATTATATATTTTGAATGTGGTTTCAAAACACATTTATTTTATTTTATTTGAGCCACTTTAAATTGTTAAAAATGGTACAAAAATGTACAATAGTCTGCAAATACATATCAAATTATTTTCGTAGATGTTATACATGGAAATACTAGTATTGTCTAAGTCAATTTACACTGTACAAAGATACAAATAGGTTAAATTGCTACTTGGAATCCTTCTTTCTTTTCTCATAAAAATCATGCTTTTGTGCACTATTTACCGTAAGTGAATGAATGAATTTATTCAATGGAATAAATGAAATAAAATAGTCTTTGTTGTAACTAGTGCGAATCGTAACGGGGACCGTTACAGATGTTCCCCAAACGCTCCCCAACTCCCTTTTGGTGTCATATTCCCTGTAAGCTTCATTAAATAAGACAAACTCTATGCATCTGAGATTTTAACAACATTTACAAAGAAGTGTACAAAAATCATTTAAACTTTAGCATTGCATGCGTGCACATGTGAATGCATTTGCATCATGACCATATCATCTTGTCTTCACAATCTATATTTTTAATACACTGAATATTAAAGTATTTAATCCAAAATTATTTAAAAAATACGCTCATTCAAGTGTATGTTTGATTTTACTCATTTCACGTGCACGCACGTGCATACCTGAGCATGGTGACCATACCTTCTTGTAGAAGTCCATTACATCTATCTATGTTCTAAATTCCACCCCGTTTGGGTGAAAACTAAGGGAGTTATAGCTGTTTAAAGTTTCAGCCAATCAGATTGCAGCACATGTACACGCAGGTGTATGCATGTGCATGGTGACCATACCTACTTGTAGAAGTCCATTATATCTATCTATATTCCAAATCCCATCCTGTTTGGTTGAAAACCAAGGGAGTTATAGCTGTTTAAAGTTTCAGCCAATCAGATTGCAGCGCACGTGCATGCACGTGTTTTCATGATAATTGCTTTATTTCATGTTGTAGGATATCCTAATGCATGGCTATGTTCAAAATTTCAAAGGATTTCGTCAAAAAACAAGAAAGATATTGAGACTTTAGTTGCAGCCAATCAGAGCGAAGTGCACGTGCATGCGCGTGAGATCTTGCTATTTTCACCATGTCGTCATGTCTATACTACTAATATATCCTCACATTATGAGTTTCAAAGCATTTCATCTAAAAAAAGAAAAGTTGTGGCTATATCTATTATATTGGTCATTTCACGTGTTGCCCGTGCACGCTCTTGCAAGCACGTGCGCGCAAAATGACCTTGATTCCGCAAATCTACATAACATGTCTACTAACCCTAAAAAGGTTTTACCTACATCGGACGAACAGTTTACAAGATCATTCCCGGACAAAAAAGTTCCAGGAAGAAGAAGAAGAAAAATAATAATAATAATAACTAGAAACGATCTCGTTGCGAGCAACGAGAGGTCTTCCGTCCGATTCTGAAATAAAAAAAAACGAAAAATCTAGCTGAAAAAGTCGTAAAAAAATATCGGTCACACGGGGGATCGAACCCGGGTCGCCTGAACTGAAAATCCAACGCGCTAACCATTACGCCATCGGGAAACCGCTTCAAATTTTTAAATGAAATTTCCGAATTATTGGTGTCTTGTAATTCTAAAACAAATTACACATTTCGCATTCATTTAAGAGTCTCTGTTAACCCAATAAAAATCAAAGAAAAGTAATGAAAAACAAAAAAGTTGAAAATTTTGATTTTTTTTAACTCGCTTCCGGTAGCGACCGGAAGTACTGACGACACACAGAATGGACATTCCGCATATCTAGAAGTCATGCCCTATGTTCTCCAACAAGTCTCCAGTTCATATCTTTAGTAGTTCTTTTTTTCTTTAACTGACAAAATTTCATTTTAAAATCAGGAAAATGGCTATAACTTGGCACCAAAAGCGAGTTGTTCCAAAACTCTTCCAAAATTAACAATGGTATATTAGAGCGCATCATCCCTGAAAGTTTGATGAAAAACCGATGAATAGTTCTCGAGATATCGCGTGCACAAAATTTGTCTAAAAAATAAGAATAATAACTAGAAACTCTTGTTGCTACAGCAACAAAAACGGTCTTCCGTTCTCCTCTATTTATCTGTATGAATGAACTTTTATCTATGTTAAAAAGGGCATATCAATATTCAAAATGATACAGGAAACAAACGATTGCCGGAGGTGTAACTTATCAAGATTCTCAACGTTACTTTAGACAATTAGAGTCTAAATAACATTTACAAAAAATATTTTCAACGTTTTTTTTATCACTTCCTGTGACGACTGGAACGGTAGACGGCTGAACGACCTCACTGCACAATAACATATCCAGAAATATCTGTTGCCCAATCTTCCTGGTTTTGTACTCATATAAGTTTAGTGTCTTGATCTGTTACAGTTTAAGATATTTCGTAATGTTAACATCTCATTTTGAGGACAAGAAATCACGTGACCAGAAGTGATGTTTTAAAAAAAGATATTTAAGGTTACTCTAGACATTTCAGTCTGAATGACATGTCCTAAGATCATTTCATATACTCTTTTTATAAAAGACATTTATGGGATAGTAAGAAACTTAATTTATGCGGTTTTTCTCTCATAACCGGAAGTCGTTGTTTTTGTTTCCAATGGGACTGACATATTTCGAAACTACTAGTAAGATGCTATAAGGTAATAATAAGAAAGATTCCATAAAGAAAAGTTTAAAATTTTGATTTATTTGATCACTTCCTGTGACAAACGGAAGTGACGGCGGACGATCTTAAACTCAAAAGATTTGTCTACTCAACAAGGTCTTCCATCCCTATTAGTTTGGTGTCTTAATCTCTTATCATTAACGAGATCTAGCAATGATAACTTCTGATTTTGAGGACAGGAAGTCACGCGACCGGAAGTGAATTTCATAAGATATTTGAGACCAATGTTGACATTTGCAATCTGAATAACATATCCAAAAATCATTACAAATACTTTAATTATAAAAATATTTATGGGAAAGAAAAATACTCAAATTATGTAGATTTTTCTCTTTAAACCGGAAGTTGACATTTTTGTTTCCGTTGGGACTGATACATTTTGAAACTACAAATAAGATGTTATAATGTGATGCAAAAAAAGTTTCAAAAAAGAAAATTTGAAATTTTCGATTTCTTTGATCACTTCCTGTGACGACCGGAAGTGACGGCGGACAATCTTATTCCAACGGGTTTTGCCTACTCATCACGATATATCACTTGATTAAGTTTGGTGTCTTAATCTCTTACCATTTACGATATCTAGCTACGATAACTTTTCATTTTTAGGACAGGAAATCAAGCGGCCGGAAGTGAATTTTACAAAGATATTTCAAGTTACTGTAGTCATTTGCAGTCTGAATAACATATCCGAAAATCATTACAAATACTTTAACTATAAAAAACATTTATGGGAAAGAAAAATACTGAAAATATGCAGTTTTTCTCTTATAACCGGGACTGACATATTTCGAAACTACAGATAAGGTGCTATAATGTGATGCAAAAAGTTTCAAAAAAGAAAAAGTTCAAATTTTCGATTTCATTGATCACTTCCTGTGACGACCGGAAGTGACGGCGGACAATCTTAACCCAATTGGATTTGCCTACTTATCAAGATCTATTCATCCATATAAGTTTGGTATCTTAATCTCTTACAGTTTCTGAGATATGACTCGGACAAAATATTTTTGAAAAAAGCAGAAATCGGACATATCTGACGACCGGAAGTGAATTTTGAAAACCTGAAAACGTCAGTTGTAAGATATTTTCGCTGTCTATCATCTCTGAAAATTTCATGAGAATCCGTCCAGCCATCTCTGAGAAATCGCGAAAAAAGAAAAAGGGAAAAAAAAAAAATAATAAGAACTAGAACGATCTCGTTGCGAGCAACGAGAGGTCTTCCGTCCCATTCTGAAATAAACTGCAAAAAATCTAGCAGAAAAAGTGATAAAAAAAAAGTGGGACATTCGGGGGAGCGAACCCGGGTCGCTCGCGTGACAATCCAACGCGTTAACCATTCGGCCATTGAAATCACCGCTTCAAATTTTTAAATGCAAATATCTCGAGATTGGTTTTTTCGATTCTAAAACAAATTACATATAACGCATTTGCAAATGAGTCTCTATTTAAATTATTAACATCACAAAAAAATATTAAATAACAAAAAAGTTGGAAAATTGCATTTTTTAAATACCCTTCCGGTAAAAACCGGAAGTACTGACGACGCACAAAAAGACGATTCCGCAAACCACAAAGTCATGATCTATCATCTCCAATTAGTCTCCAGTTTATATACTCAGCCATTTTCGATAAAAAGGGGCGACAAAATTGCATTTTAAAATCAGGAAATTGGCCATAACTTGGAACCGGAATCGTATTTTCCAAATCTTCCTTAAAAAGTAACAACTTCATATTATAACACATATTCTGTGAAAGTTTCGTTAAAAACCGCTGAATAGTTCTCGAGAAATCGCCTGCACAAAATTTTGTCAAAAAAAGAATATAATAATAAGAATAACTAGAAACGACTCGTTGCAAGCAACGAGAGGTCTTCCGTCCGATTCCAAAGAAAAAAACGTAACGTCGACTGAATAAGTAAATAAAAATTGCAGACAAGGGGGATTGAATCCAAGTCGTCAGAATGAAAATCCAACGCGCTAAATACTACGTTATTGGAACCTCCTCTCTAAATCTAATTGTATATACATCAGCGCTTCTGTCTAAGTATATTGAAAGGCCGGTCACTATTCAAAACGTCTTGCCAAACGCCACAAGGTAATCTTCGCGCCTTTTCTTTGGAATGTTCTATAAAAAAAAGTGCGTTAGCATCAATGAAATAAAGAAAAACGTTCTTATAGCCTAAATTTTGAGGTTTAGAATGTATATTTAACACATTTCACAAAATCCATATTGTATATAAGCAAGTTACACAAAATCAGTGAAACGGCTATGAATTTTAAACTTTTTTTATTTCCTGCTTATCCCCAAAGTGAACTATCGCGATTAGTTAAGCTTTTATGAGAAAGTTGAAATGTTTCGCCGAAAAACATGGCTCGCCCTATGACTGTCAAGGAATCGATTCCATTTACGCTCAGTAACTTGAATCAGATCTTTGAGACAAGAATGCTAATATAAACTCCATTCAGCGATCTTTAAAAAAATGTTTTTCTTATTTTTGTCTTTTCTATAAGTTTCATATGACTCAAATGTGCATGGTCAAAACAGTCGTTAAGTTTTATGATTACAATTCATCGATATTCTTAGTTGAGAAAGTAATACTTATAAATCTGATTTAAGATCTGTTTTTCCGTTGTGCGCAAAAGATATTAGCTATCGAATGACCATAGCACATTTGTCTCACAATTTATATACTTTGTGAACCAGTCAAAACCAATTATAGAAGACGTTAGTTCGACACAGAATTAACGTAATTACGCTGACAATCCAAGTATTCTTTTACATTTCATTTATCCTTTTGTTATTTTCGTTAAAGCAAACGCTCGGCTGACTCTGTAAACCCCTATTGCGAAATGTCGGCGTTGACAGAGACAGCCGCCATTTTGGACCCGCTTCAGATATTTGAATGCTAATATCTAGAGTATAGATTTACCAATATTCAAACAAATTAGATAGTAAGCATTATAGAAAGGGTTTCTATTAACATACCAAAAATAAATGAAAAATATTGAAAAACAAAAAAAGTTAAAAAATACACTTTTTTTCAATGTACACCTCGTAACGACCGGAAGTAATGACGACGCATGAAAATGCGATTCTGCAAACCACAAAGTCATGATCTATCATCTCCAATAAGTCTCCAGTTCATATCCTCAACCATAATCGATAAAAGTGCGCGACAAAATCGCATTTTAAAATCAGGAAATTGTCCATAATTTGGCACAGGAAGCGAATTTTCCAAATTTCTCTTCGGATGTAACAACTTCATATAATGACACATATTTTGTGAAAGTTTCATGAAAAACCGCCGAATAGTTTTCGAGAAATCGCCTGCACAAAATTTTTCTTGAATAAGAATAAGAATTATATATCGATCGTTGCGAGCAACGAGAGGTCTATCCTCCCATTCTGAAATAAAATGCACAAAATTAGCAGAAAAAGTGATAAAAAAAAGAAAGACATTGAGACTTTAGTCGCTCAGCGTGACAATCCAACGCGTTAACCACGTGCATGCGCGTGAGATTTTTTGCAAATATTTTGACCATGTCTTTTTCGATTCTCAAACAAATTACATATAACGCATTCGCATAATGAGTCTCTATTTAAATTATTAAAATCACAAAAAAATTTGAATAACAAAAAAGTCGGAAAATTGCATTTTTAAAACACCCCTCCGGCAAACCGGAAGTACTGACGACACAAAATTGCATGTTGCAAACCACAAAGTCATGATCTATCATTTATAATTATGTCTATATATTCATATATCAGCCATTTTCGAAAAATGCGACAAAATTGCAATTTAAAATCAGGAAATTGGCCATTTCACTTTGAACGTGCGCGCTTTTCCAAATTTTCCTTCAAAAGTAACAACTTCATTCCGCAAATTATAACACACTATTCTGTGAAAGTTTCGTTGAAAACCGCTGAATAGTTTTCGAGAAATCGCCTGTACAAAATTTTGTCAAAAAAAAGAATAATAAGAATAATGACTAGATGCGTTCTTGTTGCTGGTGCAACAAGCAGGTCTTCCGACCGACTTCTCTTTTGCAATCTAGTCTGTGAACTTATGAAATAGATTCTTTTTTTTTTGGGAACCATTTACAGATGTTTCTCAACACGCTCCCCATTGTTCCAGGTATTTCACAAAATATCTCCAAATATAGCTTTTAAAAAGGCAAAATTTTCCACACATGTTATAAAAGAAAAAGTAATTTGCAACCAAAAGATTCAAAAAGAAAGAAAAACATTGCACGCATGCGGCATTTGAATGCATGACAGTAATGACCAAATATCATCTTTGCAATAAACGCACGCATGAAAAAAATGAATATATATATAATATATGAAGATATATAAAGCATTTAATCCAAAAAAATCTTGAAAAACAAAAAAGTTGAAAAATTAGACTTTTTAATGCACTTCCGTTTGCGACCAGAAGTAAGAATGACAAAAAATGAAGGACCATTCCCTGTTGTCTGATGCTCTTTCATGTCCATGAGTTTCAATGTCATATCTTTAGCCGTTGTGAAAAACTGGGGTACAAAAATCCATTTAAAAAATCAAATTTCAGCGCAAAAATCGCGTGATTTGATGAAAAATTTTATAAATGAAAAACACGTCTGGAGATATTAATGTGATGCATCTTTCCTGTAAAAATCTTTTAAATTTCACAGCATATCGCCATAACTAAAAAAAGAATAATAATAATAACTAGATGCGTTCTTGTTTCAGCCAATCAGAGCAAGTCGCACGTTCGATTCCCTTTTGCAAGCTATGCTGTGTCAAACCCATGGAATAGATTTCATTATGTATTTTTTTCGTTATGTTCTAAATTACATGCTGTTTGGTTGAAAAACAGAGGTGATTGTTCCAGGTATTTCACAAAATATTTAAATATAGCTTTTAAAAATTGACAAAATCTTCCACACATGTTATAAAAGAGTGAAAAGTTATTTGCATACTGATAAAAGACAAAAACAAAGAAAAAATTTTAAATTTCAAAGCGGGACTCGTCAAAAAACAGTAAGACAAAGTTTGGTTCGATCATATCTTTGTTAAAGCACCATGAAAAAAATGAAAACATATAGCGATATCTTTGAATACGCTCTATTAACCCTGTAGATTCGACAGGTCATATTGAAAAACAAAAAAGTTAAAATATCTTTATATAATCACTTCCGTTTGCACCGGAAGTAGGAACGACAAAAAATAAAACGTTCGGCATATCTATGTGTAAATATATCAGTCCATGATTTCAATATCATAGCTTCAGCCGTTTTCAGAAAAGTGCGTGTACAAAATCCATTTAAAAAATACAAATTTCCCGCAAATCGCGAATACAAATTTTGAAACCCTAAAAAGGTTGGAGATATTAATCTGGGTATCTTTCCTGTAAAAATCTTTGAAATCCGTACAGACACAGCTGAGATATCGCCAAACTAAGAAGAAAAAAGAATAATAATAATAATAATAATAATAATAATAGGAAACCGACGGAAAACAATAAGGTCTTCCGAAGGAACATAAGAATAACTAGAAAGTCTGCTATTGCAAGCAATAGCATATGTCGCCCCGTATTGGACAAGACTTTCATTTTTATCATCACTAAAACAATGGTCCATTAGCTAAGCTTTGACAACCATCCAGTCGTATGATCAGTTCTTTCCGTTAGAAACGGAAGACCTTAATTGGGTACATCCCACTCATTATTTTTAGAATCTGTAGGAGAAGAAAGTAGTGCAGGAAAAAAATTACAAGTCCAAAATTGCAGACTTGCATACAAGAAATTGGGCAGATGTACTGAACTGAGCCTCATACTTGTTAATTGGCAGTATCTTTCCTACCAAAAAAGCTTGGCAAATATTATTTATCAAGAAGATCAGCCGAATTATTTTGTGTATTAAAACGCCAGTGATAAATCAGAAAATACCCTACTTTCACTTTAATTTCTGGAGGTTCTGCCGGAAAACGAATCTGACATGCCACCTTCAATTCGAGCATTTCTGCACTGTACAGGTCTGATGTTTCTTATGATATGATAAATCATGTGTAAACTTTCTCAGTTTAGCGGAATCATGAACATTTTCGGCGAGATGAATGTTTTGTTTACAGTAGTGATCAAGGCTTAGCGCACCTGTATAGGAGCGGATCCAAAGATTTATGAATGAATAAAAACTATGGAAATAACGTACCAATTTTCTAATTTATTCTTGCACTATTTAATGAAATTAATAATATACGAGTAATAGATATACAAAAAACGCGAAATGCTAATAAATGAAGTTGACAATCGTTATTTTTTATATAGAAAAAACAAAATAATTATAAAATCTAGAGACAAGACAGAAGAAGAATGACTGTTGGCAAACTATCAAATCACTTCAGGAGAACTGAATTTTATGAATGAAACTTTTAAAACGTTACCTGTAAATTGTATATGTTATATCTGTGTATTCTACCTGGCAGTGCGCTTCAAAAGGGGGGGGGGGTTGTCTTGAACATAGTACCTTACGTTTGAACGGTAAGGGCTAGGGCTTTCGTATTTCAAATATGTAATCCTTGTGAAAAGAACTTTTATTGGACACCAAGAACTTTGACCCTTTGACCTAGACCTTGGAGAACACATGTGTACATCTGAATCTTTTTTTCTGTTTCGTTTCTATGGCAACTGTGAGCGACTCATTACAATTTTTTTAAAAGTAGAAATCACTTTGACACATTGCAAGGAATAAACACTGAAAGTTTCAAAACGATTGCCTGCGTAGTTATTGAGAAAATCGAAATTAAAGAATTTTAACTTTCACCTGGTTTCCATGGCAATAATCGATTATTTGAAAATTTTAAATGCGAGTTGCATAACTACAGATACTAATCATTAAAATAAGAAAAGTTTCATGACGAACGTTTAAGGGACCAGAGAGAACACTCTCGGACAAAATTTGTCGCTTTTTACAGGTTTCCATGGCAACGGTAGACATATTGGAACTGAACAACCTCACTGCACAACTACAACCAGTGATCGTCCTTTGAGGAAAGTTTCAGGAAGATTGTCCCAGCCATCTCCGAGAAACAGCCTGGATAAAAAAAACATGCGTACAATATCAATATGTCGTCCCCGACTTCGTTCGGGGCGACATAATAACTCCTGAATTTTTCCCATCAATAACTCCTGAATTTTCCCCTTCAATTCGAGCATTTCTGCACTGTACAGGTCTGATGTTTCTTATGATATGATAAATCATGTGTAAACTTTCTCAGTTTAGCGGAATCATGAACATTTTCGGCGAGATGAATGTTTTGTTTACAGTAGTGATCAAGGCTTAGCGCACCTGTATAGGAGCGGATCCAAAGATTTATGAATGAATAAAAACTATGGAAATAACGTACCAATTTTCTAATTTATTCTTGCACTATTTAATGAAATTAATAATATACGAGTAATAGATATACCAAACAACGCGAAATGCTAATAAATGAAGTTGACAATCGTTATTTTTTATATAGAAAAAACAAAATAATTATAAAATCTAGAGACAAGACAGAAGAAGAATGACTGTTGGCAAACTATCAAATCACTTCAGGAGAACTGAATTTTATGAATGAAACTTTTAAAACGTTACCTGTAAATTGTATATGTTATATCTGTGTATTCTACCTGGCAGTGCGCTTCAAAAAGGGGGGGGGTTGTCTTGAACATAGTACCTTACGTTTGAACGGTAAGGGCTAGGGCTTTCGTATTTCAAATATGTAATCCTTGTGAAAAGAACTTTTATTGGACACCAAGAACTTTGACCCTTTGACCTAGACCTTGGAGAACACATGTGTACATCTGAATCTTTTTTTCTGTTTCGTTTCTATGGCAACTGTGAGCGACTCATTACAATTTTTTTAAAAGTAGAAATCACTTTGACACATTGCAAGGAATAAACACTGAAAGTTTCAAAACGATTGCCTGCGTAGTTATTGAGAAAATCGAAATTAAAGAATTTTAACTTTCACCTGGTTTCCATGGCAATAATCGATTATTTGAAAATTTTAAATGCGAGTTGCATAACTACAGATACTAATCATTAAAATAAGAAAAGTTTCATGACGAACGTTTAAGGGACCAGAGAGAACACTCTCGGACAAAATTTGTCGCTTTTTACAGGTTTCCATGGCAACGGTAGACATATTGGAACTGAACAACCTCACTGCACAACTACAACCAGTGATCGTCCTTTGAGGAAAGTTTCAGGAAGATTGTCCCAGCCATCTCCGAGAAACAGCCTGGATAAAAAAAACATGCGTACAATATCAATATGTCGTCCCCGACTTCGTTCGGGGCGACATAATAACTCCTGAATTTTTCCCATCAATAACTCCTGAATTTTCCCCTTCAATTCGAGCATTTCTGCACTGTACAGGTCTGATGTTTCTTATGAGATGATAAATCATGTGTAAACTTTCTCAGTTTAGCGGAATCATGAACATTTTCGGCGAGATGAATGTTTTGTTTACAGTAGTGATCAAGGCTTAGCGCACCTGTATAGGAGCGGATCCAAAGATTTATGAATGAATAAAAACTATGGAAATAACGTACCAATTTTCTAATTTATTCTTGCACTATTTAATGAAATTAATAATATACAAGTAATAGATATACCAAAAAACGCGAAATGCTAATAAATGAAGTTGACAATCGTTATTTTTTATATAGAAAAAACAAAATAATTATAAAATCTAGAGACAAGACAGAAGAAGAATGACTGTTGGCAAACTATCAAATCACATCAGGAGAACTGAATTTTATGAATGAAACTTTTAAAACGTTACCTGTAAATTGTATATGTTATATCTGTGTATTCTACCTGGCAGTGCGCTTCAAAAGGGGGGGGGGGGGTTGTCTTGAACATAGTACCTTACGTTTGAACGGTAAGGGCTAGGGCTTTCGTATTTCAAATATGTAATCCTTGTGAAAAGAACTTTTATTGGACACCAAGAACTTTGACCCTTTGACCTAGACCTTGGAGAACACATGTGTACATCTGAATCTTTTTTTCTGTTTCGTTTCTATGGCAACTGTGAGCGACTCATTACAATTTTTTTAAAAGTAGAAATCACTTTGACACATTGCAAGGAATAAACACTGAAAGTTTCAAAACGATTGCCTGCGTAGTTATTGAGAAAATCGAAATTAAAGAATTTTAACTTTCACCTGGTTTCCATGGCAATAATCGATTATTTGAAAATTTTAAATGCGAGTTGCATAACTACAGATACTAATCATTAAAATAAGAAAAGTTTTATGACGAACGTTTAAGGGACCAGAGAGAACACTCTCGGACAAAATTTGTCGCTTTTTACAGGTTTCCATGGCAACGGTAGACATATTGGAACTGAACAACCTCACTGCACAACTACAACCAGTGATCGTCCTTTGAGGAAAGTTTCAGGAAGATTGTCCCAGCCATCTCCGAGAAACAGCCTGGATAAAAAAAACATGCGTACAATATCAATATGTCGTCCCCGACTTCGTTCGGGGCGACATAATAATAACTAGTGCTAATTGTAACGGGAACCGTTACAGATGTTCCCCAAACGCTCCCCAACTTCCTTTTGGTGCCATATCCTCTGTAAGCTTCATTAAATAAACAAAGACAAACACTGTGCACTTTTGACTTTAACAACGTTTCCCCAGAAGAATACCAATTACATTCAAATTTTAGCATTGCACCCGTGCACATGTGAATGCATGTGCTTTATGACCATATCATCTTGTCTACACTATCTATATATTTTGATATACTATAATATGAAAGCATTCAGTCCAAAAGTATTAAAAATCACTCATTCAAGTGTATTATTAACTTCACTCGTTCTAAATGCACGCACGTGCGTGCACGTGCATGTTGACCATACCTTCTTGTAGGAGTCCATTATACCTATCTGTATTCTAAATCCAATCCTGTTTGTTTGAAAAATAAGGGAGTTAAAGCCATTTCAAGTTTCAGCCAATCAGATTGCAGCACACGTACATGCGCGTGATTTCATGATTTTTTTCTATATCGTATTGTAGGACATCCTAATGAAAGACTATGTTTTAAATTTCAAAATATTTTGTCAAAAAACAAAGGAGATATAGCAATTTAAAGTTCCAGCCAATCAGATTGCAGCACACGTGCATGCACGTTATTTCTTGAAATTTTTTGTATATCATATTGCAGGATATTCTAATGAAAGACTATGTTTTAAATTTCAAAGCATTTCGTCAAAAAACAGAGGAGATAAAGCCATTTAAAGTTTCAGCCAATTAGATTAAAGTGCATGCGCATGCACGTGATTTCATGAAACTTTTATACATCATGTTGTAGGATATCCTAATGTATGACTATATTTTGAATTTCAAAGCATTTTCAAAAAACAAAAAGATATTGAGATTTTTGTTTCAGCCAATCAGAGCGAAGCGCACGTGCATGCGCGTGAGTTCGTGCTAATTTGACAATTTTTTATATATCATATTGACAGTATCATGTTTTATTTCAAAGCATTTTGTACACTAAAATATATCTTTGACGTGCATGCAATTTTTTTTATATCTGTAAACTAGTATATCAGTCAATTCACTCATTTCACGCGCACGCACGTGCAGGCGTATGCGGGCAAAATGACCTTCGTTCCGGGAACAAATAAGAAAAAAAATAATAACTAGTGCTAATTGTAACGGGGACCGTTACAGATGTTCCCCAAACGCTCCCCAACTCCCTTTTGGTGCCATATTCCCTGTAAACTTCATTAAATAAGACAAACTCGATGCATTTGAGACTTTACAAACGTTTACCCAGAAGTGTACCAAGTTCATTCAAATTTTAGCATCGTACGCGTGCGCATGTGAATGCATGTGCGTAATGACCATATCATCTTGCCTATTCAATATATATTTAAACACACTAAATATTAAAGTATTTAATCCAAAAGTATTAAAAAATACGCTCATTCAAGTGTATTTTTGATTTTACTCATTTCACGTGCACGCATGTGCATACCATGGTAACCATACCTTCTTGTAAAAGTCCATTACATCTATCTATGTTCTAAATCCCACCCCGTTTGGTTGAAAACCAAGGGACTTATAGCTGTTTAAAGTTTCAGCCAATCAGATTGCAGCGCACGTACACGCATGTGTATGTATGTGCATGGTGACCATACCTTCTTGTAGAAATTATATCTATTATATCCATGAAAACCAAGGGAGTTATAGCTATATAAAGTTTCAGCCAATCAGATTGCAGCACACGTGCATGCGCATGCTTTATTGAAAATTCTTATATAATTTCTTTATAATGTAGGACTATTCAAAATTTCAAAGGATTATGACAAGAAACAAGAAAGATATTGAGACTTTCTGTTTCAGCCAATCAGAGCGAAGCGCACGTGCAAGCGCGTGAGATCTTGCTATTTTGACCATGTCATTATGTCTATACTACTAATATATCCTCACATTGTGAGTTTCAAAGCAATTCATCAAAAAATAAAAAAGTTGCCGCTATATCGATTATATTGGTCATTTTACGTGTTGCACGTGCACGCTCTTGCAAGCACGTGCGGGCAAAATGACCTTCATTCGGCACATCTACACACACACCTACTTAACCCTAAAAATATTTTACCTACATCGGTGAACAGTTTCTACAAGATCACTTCCGGACAAAAAAGTACCCAGGAAGAAGAAGAAAAATAATAATAATAAAAAACAGAGTAAAAACAATATGTTCCCCAACTTCGTTTGGGGAACATAATAATAAGAAACTAAAAACAATATGTTCCCAAACTCCGTTTGGGGAACCTAGTGCTAATTGTAACGGGAACCGTTACAGATGTTCCCCAAACGCTCCCCAACTCCCTTTTGGTGCCATATTCCCTGTAAGCCTTATTATATAAGACAACATCTGTGCATTTTTGACTTTAACAACGTTTTCACAAAAGGATACCAATTATATTCAAATTTTAACATTGCACGCGTGCCCATGTGAATGCACGTGCATAATGATCATATAATCTTGTCTACACTTTCTATATATTTAAATATACTTCATATTAAAGCATTTAGTTCAAAAGTATTAAAACTCACTCATTCAAGTGTATTTTTAATTTCACTCGTTCCAAATGCACGCACGTGCGTGCACGTGCATGATGACCATACCTTCTTGTAGGAGGCCCTTATATCTATCTGTATTCTAAATCTCATTCTGTTTGGTTGAAAAACAAGGGAGTTATAGCCATTTCAAGTTTCAGCCAATCAGATTGCAGCACACGTGCATCCACGTGATTTCAAGAATTTTTTTCTAACTCACATTGTAGAATATCCTAATGCATGACTATGTTTTAAATTTCAAAGCATTTCATCAAAAATCAAAGGAGATATAGCCATTTAAAGTTTCAGCCAATCAGATTGCAGCACACGTGCATGCGCGTGATTTCTTGAAATTTTTTATATATCATATTGCAGGATGTCCTAATGCATGACTATGTTTTAAATTTCAAAGCATTTCGTAAAAAAATAAAGGAGATATAGCCATTTAAAGTTTCAGCCAATCAGATTGCAGCGCACGTGCATGCGCGTTATTTCATGCAATTTTTTCGATATCATGTTGTAGGATATCCTAATTCATTACAATGTTAAAAATTTCAAAGCATTTCGTCGGAAAACAAAAGAGATATTGATATTTTTGTTTCAGCCAATCAGAGCAAGGCGCATGTGCATGCGCGTGAGTTCGTGCTAATTTGACAGTGTCATATTATTAACCCTATTAATATATCCTTATGTAATGAGTTTCAAATCATTTCATCAAAAAATGTAAAAGTTATAGCTATATTAAGTATATCAGTCAATTCACTCGTTACACGCGCACGCACGTGCAGGCGTATGCGCGCAAAATGACCTTCGTTCCGCACACCTACACTACACACCTATTAACCCTAAAAAGGTTTTAGCTCAGTTGGGTGAACAGTTTCTGAGAACACTCGCGGACAAAAAAGTACCGGAGAACAAATAAGAAAAAAAATAATAATAATAATAATAAGAAACAGAGTAAAAACAACATGTTCCCAAACTTCGTTTGGGGAACATAACTAGTGCTAATTGTAACGGGAACCGTTACAGATGTTCCCCAAACGCTCCCCAAATCCCTTTTCGTGCCATATTCCCTGTAAGCTTTATTAAAAAAGGCAAACTCTATGCATTTAAGACTTTATCAACGTTTTCCCAGAAGTATACCAAGTATATTCAAATTTTAGCATAGCACGCGTGCGCATGTGAATGCATATGCATAATGATAATATCATCTTGTCTATATAATTTAGAAATCTTGATATACTAAATATTGAAGCATTTAATCCAAAAGCATTCAAAAATACACTCATTCAAGTGTATTTTTAATTTTACCAATATCACGTGCACGCACGTGCATGCACGTGCATGATGACCATACCCTCTTGTAGGAGTCTATTATGTCTGTGTAAGGTCCAAATCCCATCCTGTTTGGTTGAAAAACAAGGGAGTTACAGCCATTTAAAGTTTAAGCCAATCAGATTGCAGCGCACGTGCATGTGCATGCATTTATGAAAATTGTTACATAATATATTGTAGGATATCTTAATGCATGCCTATGTCCAAGATTTCATAGCATTTCGTCAAAAAACGAAAAAGATATTGATATTTTTGTTTCAGCTAATCAGATCAAAGCGCACCTGCACGCACGTGCATGCATGTGCATGACGACCATACCTTCTTGTAGCAATCCATTATGACTGTCTATGTTCTAAACCCCATCTTGTTTGGTTGAAAAACAAGGGAGTTACAGCCATTTAAAGTTTAAGCCAATCAGATTGCAGCGCACGTCCATGCGCGTGTTTTCATGATAATTGTTATATATCCTATTGTAGGACATCCTAAAGTATGCCTATGTTTTAAATTTCATAGCATTTTGTCAAAAAACAGAAAAGATATTGAGGTTTTTATTTCAGCCAATCAGAGCAAAGCGCACGTGCATGCGCGTGAGTTCGTGCTAATTTGACAGTGTCATATTATTAACACCATTAATATATCCTTATATAATGAGTTTCAAAGCATTTCATCAAAAAATGTAAAAGTTATGACTATATTAAATATATCAGTCTTTTCACTCGTATCACGCGCCCGCACGTGCAGGCGTATGCGAGCAAAATGACCTTCGTTCCGCACACCTACACTACACACCCATTAACCCTAAAAAGGTTTTAACTTAGTTTGGTGAACAGTTTCTGAGAACACTCGCGGACAATAAAGTACCGGAGAACAAATAAGAAAAAAAATAATAATAATAAGAAACCGAGTAAAAACAATATGTTCCCAAACTCCTTTGGGGAACATAATAATAATAATAAGAAACAGAGTAAAAACAATATGTTCCCCAACTTCGTTTGGGGAACATAATAATAATAATAATAATAATAATAAGAAACAGAGTAAAAACAATATGTTCCCCAACTTCGTTTGGGGAACATAATTAATGTATTTAAAATGTTAAATAAAGAAGAAAATAAATACACATCTTGAAATAACGTTAACAACCTAAAGTCATGTACAACGTGAAAATTACAAAGACTAGTTTTTATGACAAAGAGGAGATAATATCCATCTCCATGACGACAATAGATATATATAAGAGTAATTCTGATGTGCAGTTAATGACAAACCGATACGATCACAGCGATAGAATGTCAATAAGAAATGGCCAGTTTGGATTGAACGTCAAATCCAGAAATGTGAGAAAGGCACTAGAGTCTAGGTCGCAATGATGGACAACAGCAGTGAAGTGGTGGTCTGGGAGAAGTTAAATGACGCTAGTTATGTCTCAATAGGAGTGTATCTTATCACTCTGGGTAAGTTCTTGACCATTCTCTTACTTAACTTGGGGCAGTATGAGTTTCAACGCTGCATGCATAATAAGTATATTACTTTTGACTCTTTGAGGAGAGAAAAAACTTTTAAATTTCATACTAAATGTAAAACGGGTTTATATTTATAATTATTTTTTTTTTTTTGAAATTATCAAGTAATTTTTTTTTCTTACAAGCATCCTTGAAATAAAATCTATAAAATTTATAACACCATTTCATATGTGGAGTCAATTAATAAATTATGCAGATAAAAGCTGTATTCAAACCAAAAGTTCATTCAAACAACACAAATCATGAGCAGAGCAAACACAGACCCCTCCCCCAAAACATCAGAGGGGGGTTAGGTGTCTTGGAGAAGTGAGCACCCAAGACAGACCAGTCAAACGGGCATGTACTCCTTATCATGATCGAGGAAAAATATTTTCAATTTTTTTCAAAATTAGTTTTAATTCAAATTCAATTTGAATTTTTAGGAAAATCAAATGTGTGCAATTAACTAGTTAAATGGTCACAATAAGAACAGAAACATGAAAGGCCAATGCAACGTTACCTCTTCAATAACTACTGAAACGTTTCTGGCTTTGATACTATAAATTAATGAAAAGAGCGAAATAACAAAAACTCACAGGGTGTCAGAAAAAAACTTCAAATTGAGCATATTTTAAAAGTAACGTTAAGTTGAATAATACGTTTTTAAAGTAACTCATTTTGACGTACAATTTAGGCAACTTTATTAATACGAAATGGATTAAATCTTTTACCCAATCCAATGATGTGTGTCAACTAAAATTAAATTTTTTATGTATAAATGTCACATATATCTGGGACAACATAAACATTGCCTTCATTAACAAGGTCTGAAAAAAATATTAACTACAGACAGAAAGGTTACTGACATGTCTGTCCTTCTCCTAATATTTTTAATCTTTTGTAGTGATAATATGATGGAATTTAAAATGATAAAACATGAGAAAAAACATTAGTACCCAAGGGCAATAACAAAGACAATACAAACTTTTTGTAGAGCAAGCTCTCACCCTATATAACATTAGATGTGTGATTGATACCCTCAAAAAGGGGAAACCCTTTTCCCCCCCCCCCCCTCAAGCTGTCACATCCCCCCGATGTTCCTTGTCATGATAGAGAAACTAAAAAAAATTCCTCAAACAATTCAATGTGGACAAAAAGCCTGACAATTTAATGAAGATGTCTGTCAGTTTCGACTTGACAATAGAATTAATATACTAAAATGGTAATGGTATCAGAAAAGAATTAAAAATTTTTAATTTAAACCAGGCTGTTGATCCTTGTTACATCAACTTTGATGTCAATAGCCTGTCTTGCTTTAGAAATTATTTACATAGACCACGTTCTTTATTTCAAATCAAATTAGAAACAAGGTGATAAATGAGTGAAGTTGACAATAGAAAAGTTGAGGCCATCAGGTCTATTTCTAAGTTTTGTAGCTAGAAATCAAATAATGCACATTTATTTTAAAATAAATATATGAGTCAGATTTCATTTAAAAGTCTTTTATATCAAAGGGATATTCAAAGGAATATATTTTATCAACGCAGAAATGAAAATAAAATGAATACGGTTTTCAATTTATTTCTGTGTAACAATTAAAGAGACACCATGACGCAAAAAAGGAAAATTACAAATGAAGATTTTTTGCATGACCAGTGTAAATTTTGTTCATTTCAGAATTCATATTAGGTTTCAGAAAATTACAGGTTTCAGAACTTACGAATTATATTTTATGGAGAAAAATAAAAAAAAAAAATATAATTTCAGTATGCACCATAACGAAAATATTGCAAAATACCCTGGGTACTTCTTCCTCCCTATTGTACGCGTGCGCAGAAAAGTTGAATAAGTTTCCATAGTTACCATGGTCTCAAGTATCCGGAATGAATGTAAGTAGACAAAATTTTAATCTTTTAAAAAAGTTATTAGAACATATGTTTCACCTTTGCATGCTCCATTTGAATGTAATTTACAAGTTTGAGCTAAAAATAAAACTGGCATGACCATACACAAAAACAATAAAACGATAGATACAACCTTTGTTTTTCCGGCACTTAATTGTGTGCAGTCTTTTCTTGCAGTTTAATTGTCATATCTTATCTATATACCCAAGTTTTCTCTGTATGCTACAGATATCTTAATAATAATATTAATAATAATAATAATAATAATACTTTATTTTAAAGAGGGTAACAACCCGATTAGTGCAATGCACTAGTCTTCTTCGGAGCCCTCTAAACAAATTCTTAATAACACAATTATAAAAACATTGTACAATATCAAAAAAATAACACAACATGACGTAAAAAACAATTACATATAAAGACGATTTTAGGATATGGAATTATATTTCTTTCAGTTGCGGCATGTTATGATAAAATTTTCAACATTTTTACGAAATGTGTGTACAGTTGGTGAAAAACGTATACACAAAGGTAATTTGTTCTATAAATGAACATCGGAATAAAGAAAATAATTTTCAAATTGATTTGTTCGATATTTCGGTAGGTGAAGGAATAGTTTGTTTCAGATCGTAGAGCATAATTATTAGAAGAAATAAATTCGAAGGAGTCTTTTAAATAAGTAGGTGCCATACCATGAAGTGTTTTGTACAGTAATATATATTTATGAAAATCAATCACCTCATATATGGTCAGCCATCCAAATCTTAAAAAAAAGACATGGTTTTGACTATTGGGTCCCATATATGTAAATAAAATAATAGCCATCTGGCAGAGGGAAAATTCGACCCACAAATCTAATAATCCTATTACGGGAAAGG
>NW_026930863.1:0-44013 GCF_032062105.1 Saccostrea cuccullata
AAACTGGCAACCATTCAGGCTCTATTGCAGTGATTCCTGTTTTAAATAGAAAGCTTATGAATACCAGTTCCATGTAACTACAGTATATCAAAATAGATTGGTAATATAGGGAAAAAATTAGAAGTGCTGTACACCCCAAGTAAAAATGTAAAATGACAAAAAATAATACAGTGGACCTTCAGATACCCGGGGATCCCCGGGGAAAATTTGGATGAGATTTTGGAGGATTTTTCTTGAAAAGTGAATTTTTTAACTTTATTTTGTCCCATTTAAATGGAATTCCACATTACAAATCCGAATGGTCTTTTTCGCTACAAAATGAAATTTTACATTAAAATTTATTCATTCATCCAGACGATAATTTTTTTTTATTGATCTGTCAACTCTGCTAAAATTTCTTGATTTGGGTATTAAATGCTGTAAAAACACTGGCCTGAATGTTTGTTTTAAAAGATCATCACCTGTGACCTGTGATTTATGGCTAATGGCAATGCAGGTGGGAATGGGTACCATGAGACGCTTCTCAAACATGTATTTGAAAAGTGCGCATTTTAGTTAGGGGAAAAAAAGTGAAATTTTTTAGTACTCAGCAAAATTTTTTTTTTTTCCAACTGAGTTAAAATACATTCATACCATGGTTTTGTGTTTTTTCTATTACAGATTTTTCTTTGGGTTTTTTTTATGCACAGTATTTTAACAAGTATTGAGTGGTACTAACATTTATTAACATATTTAAACATTATAACATATTGATATAAAGCAACATTCTTTACTCTGTTATTATTGCCAATGGTATGAGAGACTATTTAACTAAAATCAAAAAAATTTCGGGGTTCTGGACACTTCACATATATCCATACAAAGTGACTGAAAACCAAGTTCTGGATAAATGAGGTTTTATTGTATCTAAATTTAGGCCTTTCAACTGCTGCAAGGGTTCCATGTTAAGAATGATAACTCTTTTCAGAACTTTTTTAGAGCAGGTCATTGTTTTTAACCCAAGTTCAGTTTTTGGCATATCCCAAGCGTTAAAATTCCTTGTTTATATACCATGTAGTTACGGACACTGTTTGATTACATATAAGTAGAATTTTTAATTAAAGTCTAAAGTAAAATTTAAAACCCCCTTTTCCAAATTTTAACTTGATTAAATTTTTATACTTGGGTATTCTTCTTTGTGTTTACATTTACTTGAAGAAATATAATATATATTTATATAGGAAGCAAAAATATGCACACACAAAAATCAACATTTTATTTTTTTCTTCTTCATTTCAAGCCCAGTGGGGATCCAGGTTAGAATAGGTCCTCAGTCCCCCCTTGCTTGTCGTAAAAGGCGACTAAATGGGAAGGCCTTTAGGATAAACCCTTTAAACCGAGGCCCCGTGCCAAAAGCAGGTGTGGCCCAAAAAATCCCCCCCCTGCTCAAAGGCTGTAAGTGCCTAGCATAGGCCTAAATTTGCAGCCCTTCAATGGTGACGTCTCCATATCAGTGAAATTTTTGGAGAGGGATGTTAAACAGTATACAATCAATCAATCAATCTTCATTTCAACATAAAAGAGAGTTAAAAAAAATCTTGTTTAAAAGGGCATGCTTGATTTGTCTATACCTTACTACACCCATTGTAGACAATTTACCCCTTTTATTATTAAGTGAAATTGGGTCTATAAGTTTTCAAATTAACATGGACATCAAAATTTCAACCAACCAAGACAATCCTATAGGAACACTCTTACTTTTTTTGGTATTGTGTAATTAGTTAGTATAGAAACAGTTTATAATTAAAAAAAAAAATTAAATATAAGGAAAATTTGCCCTTTAAAATAGATTGTGACACACCCTCTACCTTGGGATTCTTAAATTGGCCAAGTTTGATGATTCTAAGACAGACAGGCTGACAGAGGGACATGAACACTATAACATAATATTCTTAAGACGGACATATAAAAACTCTAAAAACAATCAATGGACACATTACTATCACATAAGCTCTTGCTAAATACACAGTGTTCTTTCTGTACATGTACTAACCTTTCATATAATTTTTGAGGTTTCTTGTATGTGTTGATACACTATGTACTCTGGTTTTTTTTTGTGTAGCACAGAGAGGGGATGGATGAACACAGGTTCCTCCAGTTCTGTGCACTGAAAAAATATGAAATCATAACAATCCAAATTGGTTAAATTGCAATTAAATTCTTTTTTTTTTCCCCTAAAATTTAAAACCAACATGTCAATTTAATGTTTATGCTCAAACATCCTTGCTGATGAAATAAAATTTCAATTTAATGTACTCTGTAAATTTTTTTTTCAACCTATTTAGATGTTATTTATTAATTTATTGCAAACAATTAAAAAAGCTGAAAAAAATAGGGGGTTTTTTTTTTTAAAAAAAAAAAACATGTCCCCCCTTTTTTACTGTTATTTAGGAAAGCTGATGGCCATAATATAGTTTACAGTCATAAAAACGTTAAGCCAAGCCGATCAGTGTAAATTTTTCATAAAAATTTTTAAAACATTTGTGTAAATTTCCCTGAAAATTGGATGAGCCATAATGAAAATTTGCTGTTAATTATTAAAACTTACTTGAATTTAAGGAAATAACCTCAAAGTTTTTGAGAATGATGACCGTAACAAATAAAAAGATGACCCTTATATCATTCTTTTTTCAATGAAGTGGGATAACCATAAAATACCAAATGTAATGTGTTTTCTTTCCTTTGTAAAGCTTTTATATGGAGTTATTTTGACAAAGATGCAAGTATAATTTTGAAATATTATAGGATTAAATGTTTTTTTTTTAGAATTTTTGAATTTTAAATTTCTGTTTTACTCACAAACTGAATAAAAGTGCGAAGCACTTTTATGTAAAGTTTCTGAGGGGAAAAGGCAAAATTTTACACATCGAAAATTTAAAAAAAAGTTTTTTTAAATTCCAATTACGAATTTTTAAATTTATTAAAATTTTTCTCTTTGAGGCCGCCATACAATCTGTTATTTTGTACAGCATAGGAATATTTTATGCAGCAAAGAAACTTATCAAGATGAATATCGATAAAATCCAACTTAAATTGTCATTACAATGAATAAATAAACTTATAACAAGAGGCCCAGGGGTCACATAACTCACGTGAGCAAATCGGCTAGGAAAAAGCCCAAATCAGATCAGAATTGAAAAGTTTACTGGGGAGGAGAGGGGCTTTAATTCTAATACTACTTGAGAATGCCTCCATATCAATTTCAATACTGCATATAACTTCTTGATAAAGTTTTTGGGAGAAAAATATTTTTTTTATTTTGTTTGTATATATTACTTTGTAATAATTTGAATTTGACCCCCCCATTGTTTCACTTCCTCCCCCAAAGGGTACTCATGATTTGAACAAATTTAAATCTTAATTTCACAAGGCCCACGGGCCTTATAGGTCACCTGAGTATCATGTAACAATTTTCCCAGTGATGGTATTTGGTTCGTGTTTTAAGCCAAAAGTTATGAAATTACTTTTTTTGAAAAAGGCACCATTGCTTGTCAAAGGGCAGTTTTACAAAGCATTAATTTTTTTTTAGTCAAAGTCCCCCCTTGTACCCCTGACCCAGCAGCCCTGAAATTATCTTTTTTAAAGAGGCCCCTTTCTTATTATAAGGCCAGCATTTTTTTTATTTTTGGGTTTAGTTATGAACATGAGAAAAAAAAAAAGCCCCAAAGGAGAAGGAAATAAAATTTTTTTTTTGATAAATCAATTATTAACATTTGTACATTTTTTTTTTTATGCTACCCCTAATAGGCCCCTTTTACCACTGGACACATAATGCTTACAAATAGGAAAGTAGAACATTTAATTGCTTATTTCATCATCAGTCAGTTTGGGCCAGTTATATAAATTTTGTGATGTTGATCAAAAATTTTTTAAACTAGAGCCGAGCTCATTGCAAAGCAACGAGTAGGTCTTCCGTTGGGGGTATGGACAGGAAGTACTGACCTTGGGTCAAGGTCACTGCACTTTCTTATGTGAACAACCTTTCTTCTCAGTTGAGCCTCCAGTGAATTTTAATTACAAAGTTATGCTTAAACATTTTTTTTTTCTGTCAGTGACCTAGATTTTCTAGAAAAAACCTTTTGATCAGGATCATGACACAACCTCCAATCATAAGTAATCTATGTTTCAAGTAAGAGCATCCAATGATTTTCTTTTTCTATTTTTCATACATGGGAAAGAAAATATTTTTTTCTGTTCAGTGACCTTGATCAAAAGCATTGGCTCTGTGTCAAGACAAACCATCAATCTGAAACAACTTTTAGTGATTACAAATCCATAACCCTGACAAGAAGTTTACAACTATTCTGTCATTGATCCTAAATTAGTTTGTTAAAATGGCCTTATTTTAAGTCATCTGAAACCGGCAGACTATAAACAATTTTTATCAAGTATGAATTTTTTAAACAAAAATTTTCCAAATTGAAATGATACTATTTTCAGAGTCACAATCATAGAAAAACCCTTTTTTGTCACCATCAATCTCTGTATCAAGTATTAGCAAAAAAATATTCTCGATTACATATAAATGACTGCGACAAAACATTTATTCTTTCTCCAGTGCCCTTTCAATTTGCCGTAATATTGCCTTGATTCATGACACATCCTAGGTTTCATTATAGCCTGGCCTTTTTAAAAAATTTTGAGGGACAGACAGACATCTGGACATTTAAGCAGACAATTTAATTCCCAACCCATCCACCCTACCCCCTAAAATACTCAATCACTTTGGGGGGGAAACTCTGGTCATGATTTGAAAAGAAAGTAATCTTTATTATATCAGGAAGCTTTCATAAGTATAGTTTCTCATTTTTCCCCAGAGTTTCATAAGAATAATATTTCAAAATGACCCCTTCTTATTTTACTAACCGTTTTCTTCATTATCATCATTTTATATCATCCAAGGTCGCCTGCATAGCGCACTGATTAGAGCGTTGCTTATAGTCGCGAAGTAAGGAGTTCATCCTTACATCGGGGGTTTAAAAAACCCCCACTGGGGGACGTGGAGGCCTTTTTTTCGGATAAAACCGTATAAAAAAAAAGACCAAATTTCGAAAAAAGGGGGTTTGTGGCAGGGCCCCCCTTCCCCCGGTCAAAGGCCTTAAGTGCCTATTATAGGATATTTGAAGTTTCTCCACTGGCAAGTGCATGATGGATTTCTATATTAGTGAAATATTCTTGAGAGGGAGAAAACTTTATCAATCATATCCCCCCCCCCCCCAAAAATGTTTAAAGAATTTTGCCTATGAAATATTTCGGGAGGGTTTTGAAAGTTTAGGCTACGTACAACTATCAGTCCATTGAATAAGAATATTTATTTAAATTTGGGGAAAAGGGGGGGGGGGGTCATGGGGGAGTTATGGTGTATACTTTAATACATTCGAGATTATTTTTTTCCGTTAGACAGAAAGGCCAAAGGAGTTGTGATTTGCTGATCATGATTAAAAAAAAGGACAAACCCAAACCACATGGTTTTATACACGTTTTTTCCATTAATTTATTCATCATTATTTTCCTTGAAGGAAAATGCATGGATAAAAGATACAAGAAAATTACGGGGATTAAAAATAGCATCCATGCATGGACTTTTATTACTTACATATTGTGCAAAAAATTTGAATAAAATCAACAAAAAAATTTTAATTTAAATAAGAAAGGGGGGTTATGTTTAATAAAATAAATTAAAAAATTTGTTTCAAAGGGAGACTCTCTGTTAAATACATGAATGTACATGAACAAAATGCCTCTCTTTGCCTTCTTTCATACATTTTTTTTTTTTAAACCCCGGAAAAGTAATGTGTGTTAGATTTAAGTTCATAATTTTAAAGAAAATACTGAGTTATATATGATAAACGATCAAATGGTTTGACTATGGTCCCCCGGGGTATTATTTTAATTGTTTAAATTAGGTTGTAAAGGTGTTTAATTACATAAGTTTTTAATTTTGGGGTATTTTAGATTGTTATATAAGTTCTTAAATTTTCGATTCTGGACATAGGATGTGAGTTTATTACTACTTATATGTACATTGTATAACTTTCCCAATATTTAATCACAGAACAAAATTACAATGTTAACACACTACCGGGTATACTAATCATTTACGGGATTTGAATAAATTATTTTACAAATTAAGTTCATTGCTTTAAAATCTTAATTATTTTTCAACTTTATTAGTATCGAACCTGTAATATAAGTATGCTTTGGGCAGTCCAGAAGCCACTTATGAAGTTTACAAGTGCCGGAGTTAACTATGATGTTTAATCCATTTCATTGACTATAATTCTATCCTTATGATTTGGAAGATTCTCTTTAAAATTTAAAAAAATTGGTATAGACATGGTAAAAATCTGTGATGGAAAAAAAGTGTGTTTGGGAAAATTTGTGTTGAAAACGGATTTATTTGTGTGTGAAAAGGGCAAAGCTTATGCATTTAAATCAATATTGGTTGAAGTAAAGTCCCAAAGAACGCTGCATGTCCATTCTTAATTTAGCACTCCAGCATAGTGCTCTTGCTAGAGATGAAATGACACCAGAGTTAGAGAAAATAGTAAAACGGTGCAGTTCTTTGAATGCTATTAGAAATATGGCAAACTGTAAACCAGGCCTTAGAAAGGAGTATCTGAAGAGTATGACTCCAGTCATTCACACAGTGGGAAAGCGATTTGAAAGAATGAAACTTAAAGGAGAACCAATTACAGTCACTACTGGACAAAATAATATTTATACAGAAGTTTGTAAATTAGAACGAAGTTACACATGCACGAAATTAATGTCAACAAGCGCATGGAAAGAATGGTTTGTCGCGTAATTGTAGAGAGCTTCAAGTAACATTTAGTTTAAATTAATTTATTATTTAAAATATGATCAATTCAAATTTAAAACAAAGTTGAATTGTGCAATATTAGATTTTATTATCGACAATAAGAATTTTATTTTACAGGATTTCCTACAATGGTTTTAATATATCAATACATTTTGCCTACGATAATGAAGTGGTCACCAGGAGTGAATCGCTTTAGATACTGCACGCATGTAATCGACAGCCAGATAACTGTAATGTAAACTTACTTAGTCTCTGTTTCTTCCATGTCCAGTACCAGATGACAGTGGTGTTCATTATAAAACTTTTCAAGAGGTATGAACATTTATTAAAATTAAATTATTTGATATTAAAATTAAATTAAAGGAAATCATCGTATGCATTTATGAATTTTATTTAGCATGATGTCGACACTACAATTCTATCAAAAAATAATAGTGTACTCAAACTTTAGTTAAAACTAAATTGTTTAGGTGTATGGAAAGAAGGTGGATGACAGTCATCGTCCATCATCCAAACAGAATTCTGACTTCAGCTAGGTATAGATAATGCAGATAAGATAATCGTGACACATTAAAAACACAGAAAGCAAGAGATATCGTCCCCTGTGGCGAATGTGGAAAACCCAGACTACTATTTTCCCCATCCAAACTTACTCATGAACAGGTACTTTTCTCTGAGTAAATAAAAATCAGTTAGAAAACTTTCTTACAGCATACATGTACAATTCATAATCGACAACCATATCAAAATATTTACCGTTTTTGAGTTATAACGCAAAAAATTTCAAGGCCCCTAGATCCCTAATTTTAGGGGCCAGCCCCTTTTTTAATGATATCAAATTTAAAACTTTGCAATTATGCAAAAATTTTATTCAGTATGTCTTAACAAAATATTTTTTTGTTTTTCAAGATAAAAGGTAAAATATGTGTAATTTTTCGCTCTTTTTTGCGTTCTAATTTTTGACCCCTATATAGCGCCATTTTAAAAAACCGATGTGCACAACTTCAATCCTTCTGTTATCTAAAATCAGTAGAATTTCTGCTCCAGCTTTAGTCGTCTCTGAGCCGTTGTCTGGAAATGAAAGCCTATAAATTTTCATATAAAGGGAAATAACTCTAAAGTGACTACTAAAACGAATACTATACCAATCTTACAAAAAAGTACCATTTGCTTCCTTAGACAATAGTTACTTACAACGACAAATGGATGTGATTGACAAAGAATTTAAAATGTAAAATTATAGGAAATAACTAATTCCTTTTAAATAAACAGTGTCAATTAAAACCCCATGCAGGTGCTCGTGGGTTTCCATATTTGAGTCCATACTGATTAAAGGTATTCATGTACCTTGACTTGCTTTTCAGTCTGACATTCAGCTTTATCTGTCACAAAATGCAGCGCAGTATCACTATTTGTTATGTTAGACGCTTACCAACATTGTCAGTGTTACTATCTGCTTTATCTACAAAATATCTGTCCTTTATATCAAGCAAATATTACATCTCAGATGCACAAGGAATTTGATTTTCATGTAACAGAAGATTAGATTTTGATATCTCTAACAAATATGTTTTTAGGGATACATGTAGCAATCGAATACAGAATTGCTAATCGGTTAACCGCAAGGCGTTCCAACCGATTAACCAGTTAACCGTATCAAACTACACATTTTCTAGAGGTATGTAACTTTTTTTTCCTATCAAGATCTATCCATATATACAGGAAATCTGATACATTCTAGATGTTAACACATTAAATTTGTTTTGGCTCTTGCTTTTCCTTTTATATCAGGATTATGACATGAGCACTCGGCCGATATGACCGGTCAGCAGGGGATGCTCACTCTTCCATGCATGGCACCTGACCCACCTCTGATGCTTAAAATGTCCGTATTTGCGTCGTTATTGTTTTTTATTGTTTTATGGACTTACACTGTAAATACTGTTTCTTAAAAAAAAAACATATAAGGATATATATATTATTTTAGTTTAAATATACACTGGGAAATAAATTAAGAAAAGCAAAAATCATGTCTAAAAAATATTCAATTTTTTGTTAATGCAGATTTCAAATATGTTCGTTCTCCGTTGTCACCATAATTAAAACTAAGTCTGTTTAGTAATTCATTCGATAGATAACTGCAAAAAGCATTTTTACTAATTTTCAGTTCTAAACGGTTATCTAAAATATTTATTTTGTTAGGGATGCAGCAAAAATTCTGACCTGCAATAGTTCGATTGAAATCAATCAAAATTTAAACATGAAAATGAAACCATCAACCTACATCGGTATCTCTATGCTGCCCCCCCCCCCTCCCCCCCAGAAGATAAATATATCAAATTGTTCATTGTGTTGAAAAAAAGTTTAAATTAATTGAATCTGAAAAAAATTGTGCTGAAATGATCTTCATGTGAAATTTAGTAAAAACAAAATTACTCACCATTAGGACAAATACCAAAAGAACGATGTTTATCGACATGCTTTTAAATCTGTTAAAAAATAATAGAGCATTGTAGAGAAACCGATGACTTTCAGATATAAACAATAAAAAAATATTTAAATGAATGGAATTATGAATTATCTGCCATCATTGTATTCAAATCGTCTAATCTATATCTCCCCTTAAAAGTTTCATTAAAAGTTAAATGGGATAACAGCTTGTGTAAGAAGTTCCAAGTGAGGGATTTTAAGGAAAGGGAAGAACTGAAAGAAAATAATTTACATGAAATAAAATTTACTTTAGAACATACCTCAAAATATCACTTTGTTTCATGACAATCTGTTGGTGAAAAATAATTATTTATAATTATTTATACCTGGCTTGTATCAGTCTGTCGTATTAAGATTATTCGAGGGCCTCCGTTGCATATTTTTTTCTGAACGTCCTGCTGTTGTGATTTAACTAAGGACAAAGTGTGTATAAATGATAATAAAAAGCATTCCTATCATATTTGTAAAGTCTCGCGTTATCTTATATAGGAAATAAACGGGTTTTATCTACAACGTATTTGATAATTTCCACAGAGAATTAGCTTAGGTTAAGTGGATTGAGGGTTGGTGATAAATATTTTCAATATCTGATTTCGTGACTGCGCCGGCTACCCCTACCACTGACACATCTATAAACCATTGATAAGAAGTTAAATACATGCATTTGGAAAATATTTCTTGCTTTTATAAATTATCAAAGTTTGTCAAACGAATATGCAAATTTTCATCGAAAAATGTTCAAAAGAAAAAAATATATATATACACAATGTCTAAATGATTTCCGAAGAACCCTCGTATATGTTGTAAGACTCCAAAGTGCGATGGTCTCACTTAACCCCGAGGGTTTGATGTCGGTAAGAATACAAAAGTCCGATAGTCACGCCAAAACCCGATTGCCTCTTTCCTTTGAGACGGGCTGTGCTAAAGTGAAATAAACACCGCTTATGACGTCAAAATATTACGAAGCCAATCCTAGACTCCCTTGTATTACACACCACATCCATCAAATTAATAATATTTGGTATTTGCCCATGTATTCAATTTCACCGATTTTACTCTTTGCTTGCATCACCAATTGATCTCGCACACGAAGCGAAGGTATTGGACTGGTAGTAAAAGAGCATTGACCTTGAAAATTTAAAATAATTTCTCGCAAAAATATTCGACTGATTAGGGTTAGTCACACACTTATCAAAAAGATTAGAATTGAACCTTGATTTTATAAAATATTTATCTTATCAATTAAAATTCTTGGCGTGGCACGGCATAGCGATTAAGAGCAGAAGTACTATGACTTTATAAACGTTAACTTTTAATTTTCCGTCGGACTTTGGCGTTTCAAACCATCATGGTTTCACGCCGACCATCTGGTCTTTGCAAAACTACCGGACTTGGTGTCCCTTTGCCCTTTGGAGTCCTACATTTATTTTCTAAAACTATACAGGTATTCCATAATCGTAATCGATATCGATTGAATGAATTTTACTTAAACTTTTGAAAATTACCTTTTTTCACCCTAATCCTAGAACACCCAATGATACCTTTTCAGAAACACAGATTTTTAACTATTGGCGTTTTGTAAATAATTAGAAAATAACAAAACAATTGATATTTTCTTGAACTAGAGAAGAACTGAACATTTTTTTCTACACAATTTTGATATGCGATGTTATATGACGTGAATATTGCATATCCTACCAGGAAGTTGATAAAATTACTCATTTATTATTGATTTTGTGCTATCTTCTGTTGGCTTTATCTTAAGGTATCCGAACCACATTAGCCTCATATGTCCTGGCATAAAATATAGATAAATACATAGTATATTTAGAAATAATTTTAATGTTTTAGTATGAGTATGTGAAGGTGGGGCGTGATCTAATTTTTGAACCTATCCTATACTTGAAGAGTTACCACCTTTTAATTTTACTATATAAAAAATCCAATCTTTAGAATTATATGTGATGAAAAAATATCTTTAACGATCTCCATGCTCAAATTTCTTGTAGTCGGACGTAGATAATTTTTTTTTTTAAAATTTATTTTTCATTCTATTTAGTTTATTAATAAAAAACTTCAGCCTAGAAATAACATTAATTTTGCTAGATAAGTTATACTCTTTTAAAAGATATATTTTGAAAACATTTGCCCAATAGTCGCTAGAGATTTCATTTAATTATTGTCAAAATTCTCAAAACCAAATTGTTGTAATTAAGAGCAGTGTAATTTTTGTCATTACAGTCTTGTAGCAGAAAAGTGATATTCAGTAAAACTCAGCATCAACAATTCATCAACAGTATTTATGAGTATTTATTAGACTTAACATTTAGGACGACAGTGTTATCAGTATCTATCAGAATAAGCTAAAAAATAACTATCAGCATTAACAGTAATACAGAAAATATGAATATTTATCAGCAGGAACCGCACCGTATCAGTGATTATCGAACATCATCAATAAAATCTGGAATTTGCAGTACTTCCTTCGTTCAGTAGTGGAAGGGCTGCAAATATTTTTCTAATCCATTTTTTATTCTCATTGGATGCGAAAAGGCGTACTCAGTGAAGTGCTATTTGTTTGATGGTAAATCTTTACTTAAATTCTTACTTTCAATGACAATATACATGTAGAATAACCAGGTAAATTAAAGCGCTTGTAAAGAATCTATTAGCCTCCGTTGTCAATTCGAAATCTGTCACTCGATATTCTTTTATGAAGTGAATCCTTGGTTTTTTCAATATATCGGTCCTCAAAGATTACTTTCTATTCTATAGATACAATAGATGATTTGCAGTTAAGATCTTTCCCAACTTTTATTGTAGAAGCTGTGTCAAGTAAGTAAAGGAAGTGTTACAGTCCCTGAAACGTTCTACTTTCCCATTTTTTCCGTTCGCTCACCGTTCGTTCAGCGTTCGTTCAGCGTTCGTTCACCGTGCGTTCAGCGTTCGTTCACCGTTCGTTCAGCATGCGTTCACCGTTCGCTCTTCGTTCACAGTATTGCGTTCACCGTTCACCGTGCGCTCGCGTTAACCGTTCACAAAACGTTCACTGTTCGCTCTCCTTTCCGTTTACTTTGCGTTCACCGTTCACTTATCGTTCAGTCTTCATTGTCATTCGGAACTCCGAACTGAAAGGACTTATCTTTTTGATGGTAAGGATTTACACGCTTTTTAATTAATTAACTTAGATATCGTGTTTGAAGAATAATTATTTCATTGCAAAAATTATCTATGATATTTCTATTTCTATTATTATAACTCAGCCAGCTTACTTATTTCATGAAATTTTCCTGGAAAATAATACATAAAGTACCTACATGTTTGTAGAATGATGCTAAAATATTAATTAAAAAAGGGCAATGTACAAATCCTTCATGCATGTCATCCATTTGTTGTAATTTTAAAGAGGAAAAATTATAAATGGATGTATAATGATTAATCCAAGTCTTTTACAGGAGAAGAATACATTAAAAAATTATTTCTACAGTAACGCGTATTTTAAACTACACGTACGTTTGAGAATTATGAACAGTTCTGCAAATATTCATTTAATTACATATCTCTAGAGCTTATCAAATTGATAGTGTGGTTTAAAATTTTAGAAAAGACCAACTGTTAAAAATAGTTTATTATAAGAGCAGGAAAATCGCTTCCTTCACTGTACCTAAGCAATTGTTTAAATATACGTCTGCCACTAAGTGTAATAAAGACACCCCCGTCCCCCGGTGCCTTTTCTCCCGAAATAAAATTCTTAGAGTTTTTTCATTATATTTTAATTTATATTTAATGTGTATTGTAACACAAGAAAACCAGTCTTAAAACCAACATCAAAAAGTCATTCAACAATAGTATTTTAGAATAAACTTGTGCCGACAGTAATATTCTAAATTGGCTCGGAATTTGTTTCGATTTCAATTTAAACTTAATCCTTCAAAGTATATATTCCCATTATTTATTTATTTTGTCTGCAGGGATGCAAAAATCAGATCCAGAATTGATAGGGAAAATTTAAAACTTCTTGGAAATACTAAGTGAATCTTTGCCTTCGGCATGTTCGGTGAAACGCGATTTCCACGCCTCCACTGTGTCGAATTATTTTGATTGAAAGGACAAGCACGCTACTAGCACTGACTTTCTGTATACTTTGTGAACTTGATCATGAAAAATAAAAGCCAATGTTTTCTGTCAAATGGATTTGTTTATCTAAAAAAAATACCTTTACTTCGTGGAATATTTCGGAAAAATAATGATATTTTTTATTTGATACAACAGATATCTGCGAATCAAGGGGGAAACCTCTCTCTCTCTCTCTCTCTCTCTCTCTCGTACACTTCTCTGTTCAATTAAAACTTATTAAGCATTGAAAATTTAATCTATTACAAATAATGTTTTTTTTCCAAAATGTCTACAGATACATGAAGAAGTTAGCTAAAATAATCGTCATAAAAGAATACATAAGGCACATAAGTATAGAATATTTTGCTTTGGAATTTAAATAAAACGAGAGTTTTTATGCGGTACGATATCAATCAACATCAACAGATAATTCTGAATTAAAAAAAAATCGCTACTTTACCAAGAATCGCCTTGGCACGCACGGAAATACATGTATGGTTGTTTCAACCCTGTACAATGTAATTAAATCATTCTATAAGTAGTAGTTTTATTTTCAGAAGTCCACATTAATTTAATAGTGGAAAAAAGGCATATTTACCATATAAATAGATTCATTTTGTATTTAATCTACATGCGTTTGGAAACAAAGACACATGTTTTACGGCAGTTAAAATTGTGTTATAAAAATATCAATTTAAATCATAGGTTCATATAAGTTCATATAAGTGCAGAACAAAAGTTTTTTTTAATTAATTATTTATTTATTTCTTTTTTAATTATTTATTCATTTATTGTTAAATTATATTTAAGTACCTGAAATTAGAATATAGAATACATGTTATAGAATAAACTCAATGGACGGAAAGGATCAGATGCATTCCGAATAAATCGTTTATCTTGCGTTTACCGTTCGTTAACTGTTCACTTTGCGCTCGCGTTCGTGGTCCGTTCGCATTCTGCGTTCACTCAATGTTCACCGTTCACACATCGTTTACCAAGTTGCGTTCAGCGTATTCGCTCTGCGTTCATTCACCGTTCGTTCAGCATTCATAGAACGTTTCAGGGACTGTAACACCTCATGATCAGAGATGCTCTTCCAGTTACTGGACATCTTATTTTTCGTGAGTACTTTTTATCGCAAACAGAGTTTTTAACGTCAAATCGCGAGAATTATAATTTGTGAATGGACGGTTGATCAACAGAACTTACATAGATTTCAGCACCATAGAAATAAAAGCGAGTAATATTTTTTCGCGAGAGACGCTTCTCGCGAAATCACATGGAAATTAATTTCTCGCGTATAATTAGGAATCTACAGTACCTCCTCACACTTGACTCATTAATTAATCTCTAATTTGACATGCAATTTTCTGTTATCAAATTTCTTCTTGACCAGTGCTTGATTATAACACCCATCATATATGTGATATTTTAAGATCCAAATACCGTGCAGTAAGTCTACAAAATACTGGAATTTGTGTGAAAATACAGTACAATGCTGATCAAAACATATGTAATGAAAGATTACGAAGCTCACCTCGACGGATGTTATCAGTGTAAGTAATGCAAATCTCACATCAAATTTTCTTAATTTTAAGTATTTATCACGACAGCAATATTCTTGCAAGTTGTGTTTAACCCCTTACATGGCATATACACATTTCTACGTGTGTAGCGTGAAAAACATGTATAGTGTGAACAAATATTCATAACTTTGTTAATACTGCAGATATCAAGGACTTCAAGTTCATTGGGATTGATCTGTTCCCAAAACTTTAACCTGGTCTCTCGTTTGGAAAATATAGGTCAGATCCAGCATCCAAAGCAAGTCTGGTAGTGTCCATTCCTAAATGCATCATCAATACAAGTTTGCTTCAGGTAGGGCTTACAGTTACTTGGGAATGAAAATATAGGTCAGATCCAGCATCCGAAGCAAGTCTGGTAGTGTCCATCCCTAGATGCATCATCCATGCAAGTTTGGTTCAGGTAGGGCTTATAGTTACTTAGAAATGAAAATGTAGGTCAGATCCAGCATCTGAAGCAAGTCTGGTAGTGTCCATCCCTAGATGCATCATCCATGCAAGTTTGGTTCGGGTAGGTCTTATAGTTACTTGGGAATGAAAATGTAGGTCATATCCAGCATCCGAAGCAAGTATGGTAGTGTCCATCCCTAGATGCATCATCCATGCAAATTTGGTTCGGGTAGGTCTTATAGTTACTTGGGAATGAAAATGTAGGTCAGATCCAGCATCCGAAGCAAGTATGGTAGTGTCCATCCCTAGATGCATCATCCATGCAAGTTTGGTCCAAGTAGGGCTTATAGTTCCTTGGGAATAAGGACCTGCACCAAAAACTTCAAACTGGTCACTTATCTGGAAAATGTAGGTCAGATCCAGCATCCGAAGCAATTTTGGTAGTGTACATCCCTAGATGCATCATCCATGCAAATTTGGTTCAGGTAGGGCTTATAGTTACTTGGGAATAGACTTGCTCCTAAAACTTTAACCTGGGACGCTGACCCCAATGTGGGGGGTATAGCATAAGCTCAGCTCGACTTCGTTGAGGTGAGCTAAAAACTACAAAATATTGACAAAACAAGAGGCCCATGGGCCACATTGCTCACCTGAGTACATGGGCTAGTTAAGGTGCGATGAGACGTTCCTCAAAATCTGTTTTGTTTATCTTCGTAATGTATGAAAAATATTCAAAATTTTAATAACATTCTGATTTCTAAACCAGTTTCTAACCGTTTTTAAATAATCCAAACACTCAAACATTTGAAATTGGAAAGTTATTTTTCTTCCCCACAGTATTATATAAGAAAAACTACGCCTGGTATCGTGCAGAAATGCCTGGTAAGGTACCTCAATTTTTTGTGAGTAAACATGTTTAAGTAACAATATTTCAATGACAAACTCTTAGAAAAATTTATCTATTATAAAGGAACGTCTGTCCTTAATGCTGATAATTTTTCTGACAACAACGAATAGTCTGTGTATTCTTTTGAAACTAATTTTCTTTATTTCAATATATCTGAGTATTAAGATTTTGAGGCTTCAACTGTGTTTTTGATGAATATTGAAAAATGTTTATATCTGTAACATGTTATATAAACTGTAAAATCACATATTTTCGTGGGGTCAAATTTTTGAGGGTTGAGAAAGAAATATCGGTTTGTTGGAATTTGGTTTCAAGGTTAGAAAAGGCTGAGTATGAATGCATATGAAATTATATATTTCGAAGCTGTCATGTATTCGAGGACCTCTCCATACCTAGAAGTTAACGAAAATTACAACCCCATGCACACACACAAATAACAGAATCACATTTTTTCAAAGAGAAACAGAAATATATTAATGCATATGAAAATTTTATTAACTTTTTCTATTTTCTCACAATTAAAAATGAATGTATACATCCATCGATGCTACTTATTGCAGAATGTGCAATGTAAGCTTAAAAGTTTTGTAAAGATCTAATTTATCCCATTTTTTTTACTTTTTTCTGATTAAGTTTTAAGTAATCATTCAAACATATTGTTATATGGGGGATTGGACCTTTGAATATTGCATATCAATCACAGGCTGATGGTGGAGTGTTATTTTTAGTGATGTAAAGAGCATCCAGTTGTAAATTTATTAGAAATGTTTTATTTTTCATGTTATTTCAATATCTTATCGTTTACTTCAGTTATTGGTACAATACACATTACACTTCGACATTGTTGTGTAAACAAATGCTGCTTTTGTATTACTAGACAATCTAGCGAGATATTGTTGAACAGACAGTAGGGAACAATGATACTAAGATGTTATATGTCAGTTTTTCATCATTATCTACCATATTACGACTGTAATTTACTAACGTATTTCAGCATTATCACATGTGTTGTAAATTGGGCGCCTGCCATCTTTCTTACGAAGAAAATAGCCATGTGATATCAACATTGTTGATTTACAATCGATAAGATCGAAATAACACTGTCCGTGTCGTCAAATTTTATAATTGATAGTTAAATGTTATTTTATTGCAGTATTGTCATTTAATTATGTTTTATTTAACGAAATGTTTTGGAACTTGAATGTGTAGCGTAATACTTATGTGTTTGCATTATTGTTCGGTATTACTACGCCATGGATTGAGTGTGTCCGTTTTATTATCGATTGTTTGTTGAACTTATTTTATTATGTATATCGAATAGAATTTATACTCCTACTTTACATGTAGAAAGGACATTTTCAGCGACATTATTTTCTTTGTTTTACACAAAATGTATGTAAAGTGTAGTTCTGAGAGGCTCCAGAAAGGACAATTTTTCATTGGTTTGTTGTGATCACATGACCATTATAGAAGGTTTTATATATATATATATATATATATATATATATATATATATATATATATATATATATATATATATATATATATATATATATATGAGCAGCAAACGCCAGTTTCATCAGAATGATCACAACGATCAGTTCATATTGCGTCATCAAAATCACTGACTGTAAATTACTAGCGACTTAGGTATGAGAAAATAATGTAAACTAATACAAATTAAGTAGCGTATAATTTCTCCACTGCACGGACACCGCAATCCACTGTATTTTATTTGGCCAGAGATGTTAAACTAGGACTCATAGATGTACTAACTGTTTTGTTATATTTCATTGAACTTTGAAGTCTTTATTAAATGAAATATTTGAAACGAGAAATGAAATTGGTTATGATTTACAGGAATGTGAAGTAAATAATCAAGGGTGTTTAAATACATGCGATGCGCCGAGGATCCCCCCTATTTTATATGTGGACGGATGTCAGGAGTAGTCCTGATAAAATTTGATTAACTGAATTGACACGTGATGGAAATATGCAAGCTGATTGGCATTTGACAGGGTGCTGAGGAAGCTTACAATATTTATTTATGCATTGTGAATTTAAAATGACCTAACTATTTAAACCTCTGTACATGTGCAACATATTATAATCTTTTTTTTCTTTTTTTTAATCGTATATAAATCAGTGTCCTTAATTTCCGATACGTTAATGATTCACAATAATTCTAATATGCATTATCTATATGAGAGAAAGTTTTATATTGATGTGCAATGCATGATAGGTCATTCTTATTTTGGGACAAAGAAGTGAAATTTTAAAGTTCATGCATTTTTTAAAGAAGAAATTGAAATCTTTTATGGTTTATTGACATCATTATATAAATGGTGCCTGTTTTGGAGGGTAACATTTGAAATTGACACCCCAAGGAAAACCATTGTAGGAGGCTCATTACACCACTTTTTGATGACGTACTACACAAAAAAATAAACCTCCATTGTGTCGACCGGTTTCCTCTGGGGATGAGTTGTACAGGTACCTCTGTAATATGTCCCTGACCTTTAAAACGCTTTTAGAACAGATGAAACATGCGGTGTTATAAACAGTGAAAACAAAGTAACGGATTCATTATGCATAAACCAAGAAGATTTGCTTTTAAGCAGAAACAAAAGAAAACAATTCAAATCTTCGCCAAACAAGTATTAAATGTCAATTTCATAGCAATGCATGCAGTGAGCTCTATCAATCAATGACATGTTTGTATGGAGGAAATTCGAGTTAAAATCTACAACATTGTTGAATTAAAAAGTTATTTACTTGCACTATTTACTTTGTTGGTGTTAATTTATATATTTGCTTTATTGATTTAAATGTATACTCTGGCAATTTAAAGCTTTGTTCTGAATTTTAGATGTAATGTCAAACGTTCCTTAGTGTTTTGAGTCTTGGGTAATTAGGAAAGATAACTCTTGAAAGTGGACTTTTTATACCAAATATTTTTTAAATTGGATTTTTCATTTTGTTTAAACATTCTTCATTCAATTTGACACATGTAATTCATTGAAATACATTCTTTGTCTCTTCAGAACTCATTTTCTTAATGTTTTATGCATAGATTAAAAAGATAATGACATTAATTGTTTTTTAGGAGAAAATTATTTTTTCTAATGAAATTATTATTAGGTATAATGAGGTATTTTCACTGTGTGTACTTGTCTTAAGAAGATGCCCATTATTTGACACTGAAAGTTATGAAATTCTGTTAATAATAAACTTAAAATAAAACATTTCACTTAAATTAGACAAAAACTAAAAAATTCTATTAAAAATATTTATGATATCAATACCCCCATCTGGATATTGGACATCTTCATTATAAGTGGTGCTGTATCGAAATCTAAAATAAACTGTGGATGTAATGAGCCACCTTAAATTTGCCCAACCGAGGTCAGGGCGAAAGGGGCAAAAATTTTCTGGCATATAGTATTTTATTCAAAATTTCAGGCTTATGTGGTTTGGTATTTGTGAGTTGATTGAAGCATCAACAACAACATAAACTAAGGTTTTTCTGACAAAAGCAGCTGTTCTTTCCCATAACCTCCATTTATCTCTATGAAATATATCCCTGAATTAAAGAAAATCTTCAGCAATTTTATGCTAGTAATTAGCAACAGTCTACCCAGCTTTGAATCCTAAGTTTTACTCAAGATGCCATTACATTAATCAGTAACCTTAACCTTTGCAATATGACCTTGAATCAGGATCAGGCACAATTGTCAGTCAGCTAAAACTACATACTTATATATGAATTCATTGTAAGCTATAGTTTAGACTCGAGTTAAGTTTCTTGTTGCCTGATGACATGACCTTTAATCAAGATCATTGGAGCCATATAAACATCTTAAACAAAACAGACAAATATCTACCCTGGAATAATTCCTGTTCGTCATGTAGAATCTCCTTGATAACAGAAATAACTTCACTGCTGAGAATAGGAAGGCCCTTCAGAGGGTCATCTGTGGATTCTATAGTGTTTTTGTTAGGATTTAGTATTGTCTTCATCAGAAGTTGTTTACTAAGAGCACCACTGATTTGTGAGGCTGATTTCATCACATGTAGACAGAATTTCTGTGTACTAGTTTCGTCAGTGTTCTTGGTAAGGAGGAAAAATAAAAATTTGAAAGGTGGCAAGAGTTCCTCTTCTGGTTCTAAAAGGAACAGAATCAAAGAAGCATGTTCAAAATTAGACGCAAGTGAAGGATTTTTCCGTTAAAACTATTTTAAGTAAAACTTTAAAGGAAAAAACAATTACTCCTTTGCCTTGTTAAATAAAATTTGACATTTTACTAAGTAGAAGGAATAATTTTACACTACTTTCAATGTCAGAAAATATTTCAAAATTTACAATCAACCTTTTTATTTTAAACTCAATATGGGACTGAGAAAAAAAACTCAAAATATCTGAGGATTCAAGACGATAAAATTGAAGGTAAAAATACATAAAAGAATAATTGGTTGGGATTTCCAGATCACTTTGACATATCCATGGTATTTGAGATATCGATGCTCGAGATACGGAAGTTCAACTGTATGTATACATACACAAGAGGCCCATGGGCCACATCGCTCACCTGAGCACCAAGGGTAGGACTAGTATAAAATGGCTTTTTATTGTAAAGTTTAAATCCTATTTTGCTATTTTTCAGAAAATGATTGAGAAGAAGATTTTTAAAGAATTTTCCTATATATTTCTATGTAAAACTTTGGTCGGCCATTTTCCTACCCCCGGGGGTCATGATTTGAACAAACTTGAATCCACACTACCTGAGCATGCTTCCATATAAATATGATGAATTATGGCTTTGTCATTCTTGAGAAGAAGATTTTAAAAGAATTTTCCTATATATTTCTATGTAAAACTTTGGTCCGCCATTTTGGCCCCGCCCTTACCTCGGGGGTCATGATTTGAACAAAATTGAATCTACACTACCTGAACATGCTTCCATATAAATATGATGAATAATGGCTTTGTCATTCTTGAGAAGAAGATTTTTAAAGAATTTTCCTATATATATACTTTGGTCGGCCATGCCCTACAATGAACACTTGAATCTACACTACCTGAGCATGCTTCCATATAAATATGATGAATTATGGCTTTGTCATTCTTGAGAAGAAGATTTTTAAAGAATTTTCCTATATATTTCTATGTAAAACTTTGGTCGGCCATCTTACCTGGGGGGTGATGATTTGAACAAACTTGAATCTACACTACATAAGCATGCTCCCATATAAATATGATGAATTATGGCTTTGTCATTCTTGAGAAGAAGATTTTTAAAAATTTTTCCTATATATTTCTATGTAAAACTTTGGTCGGCCATTTTGGCCCCGCCATACCCCCAGGGGTCATGATTTGAACAAACTTGAATCTACACTACCTGAGGATGTTTCCCCATAACATCTTTCCTGGCACAGTGGTTCTTGAGAAGAAGATTTTTAAAACATACCACTAAATTTTCATTAATTCCCAATTATCTCCCCTTGAATGAAGGCGTGGCCCTTCAATTGAACAAACTTGAATCCCCTTCACCAAAGGATACTTTGTGGCAAGTTTGGTTGAAATTGGCCCAGCGGTTCTTGAGAAGAAGTCGAAAATGTGAAAAGTTTACAGACAGACAGACGGACAGATGGACAAAATGTGATCAGAAAAGCTTACATGAGCCTTCGGCTCAGGTGAGCTAATAAAGACAGTGAGTACTTGTACCTTGTACAAAAGTAATATCACTGATGATGCTTTCCTTCCAGGAGGATGTACTCAGGTATTTATCAGCTGTAGAGGGGACATCACTCTCATCAGAATAGTATGCCAGTCGACACAAGTAGCCAAACTTTTGTCATAATTTAAAAGAAAATACATGCAATGTATGGGAAAACATACAAGTCGCTCATTTAACATAACATGGAAACTACATTTCATTCAAAAGAATTAATTGTACCTAAATTAAAATTTGTTTCCTTCATCTTAAAAAATCTTTTTGACTAGCCTGGAAAGTTTGCTATAGAAAGAAAAAGAAATTATAGTGATGTTTCTCAGAGTCTTTCAATTATTTTTGAATGTAGAACTTGGTTAAATTTAGTTAAAATAACATCAATAGATCAAGAATATGTGAATATCTATAGGAAAACAAATAGAATTTGATTAAATATTAAAAGACTTGTCCTGAAAAATTACATACAGACAATATATGCATGTCTTTGCTAGAAGTAAGAAAAGTTACATATACAAACTGTAACAAGTGCTTCAATCAATTACATTTAATCTTGCATCTGTGTTCCCTTAAATGAAATGCGAACAAAATTGACAATCAATTTTCAAATAAAGGAAGTTGGTCATGTGTTCAGATTTTCTTGCGTATGGAAAGCAAGCCGAACAAGACATTTCAAATGTCTAGATTTTTACATATGATGTATGGTAAGGGAGTCTAAAAAGTTCATTTTTTCCCTCTTGAAGACAAGACAATATATAAATATAAGAAATAAAATGTCAGTTTTTTTAATTTCTTACTTAAATGAAGGTAGTAATTGTATGTAATCAAATCTACAATAACACCATTTGGGCATTATAGTATTTGATCATGTGACCAACTTCATGTCATATCCCAATGAAACTCTGAAAATGACATTTATTTCTTAAATTAAAATGATGCTTAAAAATTCCATCGAGGACACCTACCTGTGGATTCATGTTTGCTATCACCTCCATCATGGCCTGGGACTGAGGATGTGGATCCACCAAATTACTGACACAATATGTCATGGACCCTTAAGCCTAGATACACACATTGCACAATTTTTGAAAAGGTTCCCTTGCTTTTCAAAAATATTTGATTAATACCAAGGAGCAGATTTCAAACAATTCATCCAGTTTCAGTATATAAGTACAGTCCCCCCCACCCCCTATGGTACCCCTGTCACTGGGGCCTTGAAATTCACAATTCTGGAAACTTAGCGCTCTTGCTCTTCATATCTATATAGGTAGTTCATCTGCTTAATACCCAGGAGCAGAGAAGAATACTTTCAAAGATTTAATGTATTTTCACTATATAATCAATAGAGCCCCGCCCTATCACTAGAACCCCTGACCCTAGGGCCATAAAATCAAAATTTTGGAAGAGGTATTCTTGCTCATCATAACTATGTAATTAATCAATTTAATTCCTAGGAGCAGAAAAGAATTTATCCCCACCCTAACACCCGAACCCTGACCCTGGGGCCATAAAATTCACAATTTTGGTAGAGGCACTCTTGCACATCATAACTATGCACTTAGTTAGTTTATTTAATACCCAGGAGCAGAGAAGAAGATTTTCAAAGAATTCATATAATTTCACTATATAATCTATAGAGCCCCACCCTAGCACCAGAACCCCTGACCCTGGGGCCATAAAATTCACAATTTTGGTACAGGCACTCTTGCTCATCATAACTATGCACTTAGCTAGTTTATTTAATACCAAGGAGCAGAGAAGAAGATTTTCAAAGAATTCATGTAATTTCACTACATAATCTATAGAGCCCCACCCTAGCACCAGAACCCCTGACCCTGGGGCCATAAAATTCAAAATTTTGGTAGAGATACTCTTGCTCATCATAACTATGCACTTAGTTAGTTTATTTAATACCCAGGAGCAGAGAAGAAGATTTTCAAAGAATTCATGAATTTTCACTATATAATCTATAGAGCCCCGTCCTAACACCAGAACCCCTGACCCTGGGGCCATAAAATTCACAATTTTGGTAGAGGCACTCTTGCTCATCATAACTATGCACTTAGTTAGTTTATTTAATACCCAGGAGCAGAGAAGAAGATTTTCAAAGAATTCATATAATTTCACTATATAATCTATAGAGCCCCACCCTAGCACCAGAACCCCTGACCCTGGGGCCATAAAATTCACAATTTTGGTACAGGCACTCTTGCTCATCATAACTATGCACTTAGCTAGTTTATTTAATACCAAGGAGCAGAGAAGAAGATTTTCAAAGAATTCATGTAATTTCACTATATAATCTATAGAGCCCCACCCTAGCACCAGAACCCCTGACCCTGGGGCCATAAAATTCAAAATTTTGGTAGAGATACTCTTGCTCATCATAACTATGCACTTAGTTAGTTTATTTAATACCCAGGAGCAGAGAAGAAGATTTTCAAAGAATTCATGAATTTTCACTATATAATCTATAGAGCCCCGCCCTAACACCAGAACCCCTGACCCTGGGGCCATAAAATTCACAATTTTGGTAGAGGCACTCTTGCTCATCATAACTATGCACTTAGTTAGTTTATTTAATACCCAGGAGCAGAGAAGAAGATTTTCAAAGAAATAATGCATTTTCATTATATACTTATTTAGCCCCGCCCTAGCAATAGAATCCCTGACCCCAGGGCCATGAATTTCACAATTTTGGTAGAGGACTCAATGCTGATTACAATCATGCAAACAGTTTGACTACTTGATGTCCAGGAGTAAAGGAGAAGATTTTTAAAGATTGCATTAATTTTAGTAGTTTTTGCCCCACCCCCCAGGCCCCAGGGGGGCAGGGACCATGAAATTCACAATTTTTGTTCCTCTTCGCCCATAGATGCTTTGTGCCAAATTTGGTTGAAATTGGTTCAGTAGTTGCAGAGAAGAAGCTGAAAATGTTCAAATGTTAACGGACAACGCACAACGCACGACGCACGACGACGGACGAAAACAGATAGCAATAGGTCACCTGAGTTTACTCAGGTGACCTAAAAAGTAGGTCACCGTGACCTATTTTTGTGTTAACATGATGTGAAGTCCTAAGATGCATCAACTTACAAGATTTGATGATTCTAGTCTTTTTAGTAAGCAAAATATCAACGTTTTTATTAAGTGTAAATTTTTGTTAACTTTGAACTGACCTTGAGACCACGCCCTTTGCCCCAGGGTCAAGCCTTGAACAATTTCTAATCTTCAACATATCAAGACCCTTGTATGTAAGTTTGGTGAAAATCTGCCTAGGGGCTCTGGAGAAGAAGATTTTTTAGCAACCAGTACTTTTGGTTTCATTTTCCTGATTATCTCCCCTTATTTTAGGGTCACAACCCTAGTTTTAGTATAAAAGGTAGCCCTTGAGCCAAGGATACCCTGTGACAAATTTGACAATGATTGGCCAAGCGGTTCTTGAATTATGGCCCATATTCTAAAAAGTTAACGCACACCGCACACCGCACGACGCACACCGCACAAATGGCCAGAGCATTAGCTCTTTGAGCCTTTGGCTCAGAAGAGCTAAAAATCTGTATCTAAAATTACTCGAAAAAATGTCATTGTGTTTTTATGAAAAATGAGACGTAATCAAATTCTATTTATTCAATGCAATATCATAAATCTGGAATTGAATTTTTAAACTCACTGATTTATTTAGTTTTGCTCCTTGCCCAAGATTAGCACATATCGTTTCGTGGTCGAATTCCACTTTCCACTCGGTGGACAGAGTTTTGATGCTGTTTACGGAGATGAATGAAAACAAACGCATACATGCCGTATATGGTTGTGTAGAAAAATTATCATAGAAGACAATGGTAATAAAATGTTTGTCAGTGCATTTCATCTGAAAGTGTAAATGAGTGCGTTTCTGAGGAGTGGGGTAGTGAGTGTAATTCGGAGTTAAATACCTTGTGTTATTATTATACTATGGATTAAAAAATTATTTCTGAAACAAGTGCCTGTGCCTTGGGGGTCATGATTTGAATAAACTTTAATCTACACTACCTGAGGATGCTTCCACATGAGTTTCATCTTTCCTGGTTCAATGGTTTTGGATAAAAAGATTTTTAAAGGTTTTTCCTATGTATTCCTATGCACAACTTTGATCAGACATTGTGAGCCCATCCGATCCTCAGGGGTCATGATTTGGGTAAACTTTAATCTACACTACCTAAGAATGCTTCCACATGAGTTTCATCTTTCATGGCCAAATGGTTCAAGAGAAGAAGATTTTTAAAAGATGTCATTAATTTTTCATTAATTCATAATTATCTCCCCTTGGAAGAGGGCTTGGCAATTCATTTGAACAAATTTGAATCCCCTTCACCCAAGGATACTTTGTGGCAAGTGTGGTTGAAACTGGACTAGTGGTTCTTGAGAAGAAGATGAAAATGTGAAAAGTTTACAACGCCAACGACAGACAATGGACAAATTTTGATCAGAAAAGCTCACTTGTTGCTTCGGCTCAGGTGAGCTAAAAGCAATGTAAGATGTTCATTTTTTTTCACTAACACAATGTACAAATGCACCACTGCATGCAGTGTTATATATATATTTACTCCCCCTGCGAAATGATATTCATGATTTTAAGAACCTTTATGAGTTGTTCATAATTGTTCATGAATGGTTCTTAAAGGATTCTTAACACGTTCATAAAAGTAGTTCATGAATAAAATTCATGAAAAAATTCATAATTCATGGTTCATGAACAAATGATGAACAAATATGAATATTGGTAATTTTCAGTTTAAAGAAAAAAACTTAATAGTTCAAAGTAATGAATGTTCATGAATTTTCATGAAGACTAAAAATGTAAAAATAATTGTCACAAACGATCGCCAGAAAACTCTCATTACTCCCATAATACAACTTTTTCATGCAGATGCAATCGTTGAACAAGCCCCTGATTTAATTAATAACATGCTTTTGTTTTGATTTTGAAAGTATGGGATCAGAGCTGAGTAGGGGAAGATAAGAGGTTAAAATCACTATTTTCTACTCTACGTAATTGATAAATTAGATTCTTCAGGATAATAAAACTTTGTTATGAACTGTCTAGAAGGGAGATTATAATTAAATTATGATCGTAATTTAGAAACACTGCATCAATATCGACAGCATTTTTTTTCTCATATTGAATTACTAATGTTTCTTCATCATTTAAATTGTCCAGCTATATTAATATTGTGCTTTAACTTATCTCATTTTTCACGACACAACTTTTTTCGACCGAATTTTCTCTATTTGTCAAACTTTTAACAAGTTGTAAGAAAATGAAACATACTTTCAGTCTAAGAAAAATTTCATTGTCTTCATAAAAACGTATCATAAATTTATTGACAACTAAAAAATTATATCTCTTGTCCGTACTGTACCGTATCATTCTTGGGTCGAAAAGCTTTATATTTTGATGCAGTTATAAGGTCACATTTTTCTGTCGTTCGTGTGTAAATGATACAGCACAGGCTGCATGGTTGTGAAGAAATTATGACATGAACCACATTCGTATTTTGTAATTATATTTTCCTAATACACTTTCATAGCTCAGGGTACTCAGTTTGAGGGCGAGTGGTTCCAAGAGATATTTGTTGTCCTCTGATTATATCAATGGAGGCGGCCATACTTGAATACGAAACTATGGCTAAACAGGTATAATGTAAAAAAAAAATCCAATTCACTAAATGATATAACTTATATTTATTTAATTTAAAAAAAATAATTTCAGTGAAAAATCATTCAGATAGAGTTTGTTATTTTTTGTTTAACAAAAATCTTGGCAATTCGAAACTATTTCTTAATTAGCTCTGCATGACACTTTTTAAAAGGCGCAAACTTTGAAACGCGCGAGACGTTGGAAAGTGAATCGGTAGAGTGGGAGGATTATTAGCGTAGTCATTCTTTGTCAACCTTTGAAGAAAATAACAGAATACGAAGAATGAATATCCAGAGGATAAATTTACTTCATAACTGCAGATATTAGTGGTGAGTTACAAAAAAATGGAGGTAATTGCTGAATCTGTGAGATATTTGTCAAGATGTTACTGTCTATTTGTAAGAGTTCAGTTATGTCCTTTTTAATGAAAATTTTGTCAAACTTTGTTATGAGTAAGGATCCAACCAAATTACGTAACATTTAATAATTAAAGATTGAAACATTCATCCTGTTCACCTATAACATCTTAAACATGGCGGGCAAGGGAAACAGGCTAAACTCCCGCTCGGAATGCTTTAAAATATGGCAGTGCCTATGATGCAGAATTAAATGAAACAAATATGCAAAAAAAACCAATGAAGTCTTAAGTTTTCACACTTATGAGCATTTTCAGAAAATCTTTGTTCTTGACTTCTTGTAGGGAAAAGAGAAGCAGTTCACAGATAATGTTGATGAGATGAGAACAGAAGATTAAAAAACTCTGGCTGCCAAAAAAAAAAAAAGAATATAAAAAATCCAGGCTCTTGAAGAAAAACAAAAGAAAGGAATGAAAATATGAATCGTAATCGATCAAAGGATCCAAGTGATGAAATTCTGAAAATTCCACAGGGAAAGCCAATAAGATTTTTTTATTTGACCACCTCTGCTCAAAACCCTTGAAAGCCCTTTTAGCTGATGCCCTAATTGCTGAACACTTTTCTGCCAGAGAGTAAGATTTGGATTAAAAATCATTCCATTTTAGGCATACACTTTGAAATACGCTGAATAAGGAACCCACTCTCCTCTTGACCAAGTAAGGTTAAAGATTCTGCAAAGAGTCGCATTTGAATTGAAATTTTTCATGATTTTACTAGGAATGAACTACATAATTTATTCATTATCGTTATCACTTATCAGAGTTGTTTACTTGAACAAAGATTTTGTTACCATGATTGGAAAACAAAAATTCTGTGAAATTTATCTTTCAAGATGCTATTAAAATATTTTCTTTTACAGTTTTTCATTTTGCATAAGTTATTAGATTTTTTTTTACAAAAAGCAAGAACATTCATGAATAGTTCATGAACATTCCTAAATAACTTTTACAAATTATTCATGAATAGTTCATGAAAATGCATTGAACCTTTTAATATCATTCATGAACTTTTCTTGAAAGTTCAAGAATATAATTCATGAACTTTTCTTAAAAGTTCAAGAATTATTCTTGATCATTTTGCAGGCATTTAAAAAATCCAAGTTTGTTCATGAACAACAAATAATTCTTGAATATTCTTGAACTTGGTTTTCATGAATAAAATCCATGAAATCATGAGTGTCCAATTTTAACTTCATGGGATCTTCATGAACAATTCCTGAGCTGATTCAAGAATATAATTCATGAACTTTTCTTAAAAGTTCAAGAATTATTCTTGATCATTTCGCAGGGGTCATTTCAAGAAACTCTTGAAAATTTTAGAATTTCGGCAATCCCTAGAAGATAAATGTTGAACTTGGTAAAAAGTAAAGAGTCTGATTGTCTCCATTCATCCACATTTTTGTCCCCCACTTTCACTGAAAGTGGGGGATATTAATTTGGGTCTGTCTGTCCATCCATCTCTCTGTCTGTAACCATTCCATTTCTGCATAATATCTTGAGAACCCTTTGAGCTTTTGCAATACAATTTTGTATGGCAACTTCCTACAGCCTAAAGAAGAATCATATTGATTTTGTGGTCAAAAGGTAAAAGGTCAAGGTCATAATTTCTGTCTGTTTTAACACTTTTGTTCTTGAGTGATATCTTGAGAATCCTTTGAGCTTTTGCAATGAAATATTAAATAACAACTCTCTGTGGCCTACGGAAGACCCCTACTGATTTTGAGATCAAAAGGTCACAGTTCAAAGTTGTAAATTTATACATTCAGCCTGTGAGTAACACTTTCATTTCCGGGTGATATCTCAAGAAGATTTTGAACTTCTGCAATGAAATTTTATACCAAAACTCCCTAGGGCCTCTCTCACACCTCTCTCAAAGTGTCCCCCCATTTATTTTATAAGTATTTATTGTATTAAATGTCATTTTGCATTATTTTCAGCACAAGTTATTTTCAGCACAATGGCATGTGGAGAGTTATTATATATGTATAATACAGGTTGTCGGCAGACTTTTTATTCTTATTACATGTACATCTATTAGAACTGTTTAGTAAAGGCTAAATTAGCACAATGCATTGAGTAAAAGTTTGACAATATCGAACGTGAATATATACATGTATGTGACCTAATGTTTGCATACAATTTACAAAACAAGAAAGCGTCTCCGTGGTGTAGGGGTATGTCTATTGTTTACCATGTGAGAGGTCCCAGGTTCAAATCCAAGATGATCCCTTTTTTTTTTTTAAATACTTTTTTTTAGCTAAAGGATAGTATTCAGCATAAATGAAAAAGTTATGATGATAGGCTTATACAACCTCATAAAAACATTATAAAGTGTGATAAATATTCTAAATATTAAAAAGAATCTTCCATACACATAGTAAATAAGCAATCAAATCTTCATATCCATAACAGTATTTCTTATTTGCTTCAATAAACATGTATACTTTTAATAATTCTACAAATTCGGGGGGGGGGGGGGGGGGTCGATTTAGTAGTTTCTATCCAAGATACACAGGTCGTGCAAATTTCATCAAAATAAGAGACATCAAAATTCTTATTGTTTTTCACAATAAATACACTTACATAGTAAGCATGCTTCAATTTTTTTGCTTCTTCATCTGCATCTGGGGGTGGATCAGGACATTTCCTTTGTAAATATTCAAAATGATTGAATTTAAATCATTTGATTAAATTTCATTTCTCAATGTAAAAAAATCTTGAAACCTCATGCGAAAAAGTTTTAATCTTTGCTAAACTCTGCACACTCAGTTTCTAAAATCTTCAGTAAAACTTGGAGTACTTACTTGGCTACATGATCAACCAGACCAGCAAGAACCACCTGTCTGAGAAGTTTGGCCTGCAAATCACTTGGGGGATCCAATTTGGGGTTTACACACAAGTTGGCATCAGAAATAATTGCATTCACTTGAGAAAAATTGAATAATAAAGTTAAAAAATGTGAAGAGGAACTTTACTCTGTATAATTCTAAAACATGTTTTTTTTATGAAATTAAATTGACGGGTTAAGGCCATTCTATTTTTTTTTAAAGCAATTAGGATGCTTTATGATAAGTTTGATTGAAATTAATCCAGTGGTTCTGGAAAAGAATTTTGAAAACGTGACACAGACCTGTTTACCCATATCGTCTTCTCTCAGTATTTTTGATTAGATTTATCCATGAGATTTGGCAATTGCCAATAAGATTTAACTTTTCATCTTTTACTTATTTTAAAAATGAACAACTGCTTTTCTGATTACTAAAACTTGGTTTAACAACATGGTCTTTGTCATTTTATGATAGCGTTGAGTTTTGGCAACCCAACATCACGTAAGTGTTTGAAATATTTCTCTTTTTTAGTGATTCAAAAGCATGAAACGAAGACAGATCATAAAGAAAACTAACTGCTAATTCCAAACGAACATATTTCCGATTTCAATATTTTCTTCATAGCAAAATGTGAGACGTATTTTAAACTAAAAATCCCTACAAAATACTGTGAATTCGTAAGAGTAAACAGGTCTGGTGACAAGTTTACAGATTGACAGACAGATCTAGAGGAACTGTGAACACTGAGCAGCAACTAAATGATACCCACTGTCTTCAATATGATTATAATGGCAGTGTCAAAGATTTGCTCTGGGGCACACGAAATATGTGTCGGATCAAAAAGTAAAATAAAAGATGCACAATGGCTCTAAGTAAGATTAAGTAAAAGTCTCATTAAATTTCATTCAGATGTGTAGGTGGAGTTGCATTACTATAAGAAATGGGTACCCCAATGCACAACAGACAGACAACAGACATCTGGTAAAAGCTTTACTTGTCAATGAGCTTTCAGCTCAAGGTGAGCTTAAAAGTAGGTCAAGGTGACCTACTTTTAATTTCTCATGATATGATGTCCTAAGATGCATCAACTTAACAAAATTTGACGATCCTACATGCAGTCTTCATAGTAAGCAAAATACTAATGTTTTTATAAAGTGTAATTTTTGGTCAACTTTGAAGTGACCTTGAGACCATATGCCCCAGGGTGATGCCTTGAACAAGTTTTCCTCTTCAACATATCCTCATCTTTGTATGATTGTATGTAAGTTTGGTGATAATCTGCCTAGTGCTTCTTTTTTTCAGCAAACAGTACTTTTAGTTTCATTTACCTAATCATCCCCCCTTGTTTAAGGCTCACAGCCCTACTTTAGTAAAGATAGGAGCCCTTATCATATGTGTGACAGTACCCAATTATTATCATCTGTAATGCCTACTGTTCTAAAAATGTGATTTTATGACAAAAATACTTGATATCATGATTACTTAACTAAGTTTAACTCTTTCGTGATGGAGGTAGGAAACGTCTGCTGGATGGGGGCAAATGTGCTATTGAATGCAATGCAAGATCGATCCTTGTAGATCGAATTTATAAGGACAGATAAGTAAAAAAAAATCCTGGTAGAATACCTTAATTGCTAAACAATCACTGAACCAGCCTAACTAATTTTTGTGAGTAGCTAATCCTAAAATGTTACATTTTTTACTAGCCAAGCTATTTTGAAATAAGACCACAACTGTAGGAAAAGTAGCATTTTGAAGGTACATGTATTTAAAAGAATTTCTAGTTTTAGTAACCGTGGCAGCACTATTCACTGAAATAAAAAAAGATACATAAAATTATGTACAAGGGCTGTTCGGAAATTATTGAGACATTTACCTTTACTCCATAAAGGACAGAGATAATTTCATGAAATTCATCAACATTTTATAACAAATGAATAAAACAGTAATGCAAATTTTCTAAATCCTATGATAATTAATTGGATAACTTTTGGTGAAATTATAAACATGCACATGTCTATCGACCTGGAGCAGCATCACAACATCATTTTAACGTTACGTCAGCCGGAGATGGTTTCCCATCCCTTACCAAAATAAAATTATTGCAACAATATTGCCGCTATATTGCGGCAACATTGCAGCAACACATTTTTGTCTCCAGAAACAAGCTTTTTGGGTTAGTGAAATATCACCGCTAGTGGCAACAACTTCTGGTGACATTCTGGCAATACTGCAATATAGGCATTTATGAGCATGCTCAGTCATTTACTTCCTCTTTTTAAATAAAATGGAGGGAATTCAAAGGCAAGCATGTTTTGCTTCATTATTGAATGGTATCAAGTTAATTGGAATTGTTAATTGTGTACAATAGGATTAGACATGATGACTAGTAAGACTGAATAATGTGGAATAGCCAGAAAAAAAGAATTTCAGCAGTTTCCATGGCATGGCCTTTTGAAAATTATACGAATGGCTAACTCTGTTTTCATGGTATATATATCAAACTTGGTAAGTCAAAACCATTTTCTTTTTTAGATGAATGATTCTATGGAGATAAAATAAAAAAAATTATATGTATTTCAACTAGTGCTTGTGATGCATGTACATGTATAATATACTTGTATGTCTAATATATATATATGACATACTATTGTTGCAGGAAAAGATGAATGCATTGTATCAGTTAAATGCATGAACATAATTTATGGCATAAATTTGAATACCTGCAAGAAAAGAATGATTCTATATGTTGGAAATTACAAACAAGCTATATATTATACATTATATTGATTATAATAGGCATTGGGGAATATGTGATGGTCAGCTAGTTAAGATTATTTGAAAAATGATGCAGAGTTGCTGGACATTTTCACAGAGGCATATTAATATTTTTTATATACAGATTTTTTATGTGCCCGGATTGATAGATTGGGGGCACATATTGTTTTTGTCCAGTCTGTTTGTAAACTTTAACCTTCCCCATAAGTGATAACTTTTGAACCAATGAGAGAGAGAGAGAGAGACTTCATATTTGGTAAGCATAGTACTCCACTTATTAAGTCCTAGCTTTCAAATGACACCAAGGTCAATGACCTTGTGACCTTGACTGTGACCTATATGCTAAAAATAGTTTTTTATTGAATATTTGCCATAATTTAAAAACCATGAGAAATAGAGACTATATATTTAGTATGCATACTCAACTAATTTAGGTCTTTAAAATGACACCAAGGTCTTTGACAAGAACCTTGGCTGTGACCCATATGCTTAAAATAGATTTTTCAAACCTTCGACATAACTTTTGAACCATGAAAGATGGCAACTTTTATTATATTTGGTATGCATTCTCCACTAATTATGCTCATTCAAATGACATCAAGGTCAATGACCTTGTGACCTTGACTGTGACCTATATGCTAAAAATAGCCTTTTTAAACCTCCACCATAAATTTTGAACCATAAGAGATAGAGACTTCATATTTAGGATGCATATTCCACTAATTAAGTTCTTTCAAATGACACCAAGATCAATGTCGAATGACCTTGTGACTTTGACTGTGACCTATATGCTAATAATGGTTTTTCAAACTTTGTTGCCGCTTGTTTCAAAAACACATCTTTTTTCAACAAAATTTTTCTATCTTTTCAAAGAATAGCATAAGCTTAAGTAGATATTTCTTACTGACTCAGTAGCTTACAATGCTATTGATTTTTATATAATTTTTTCTATTAAATACCAATTTATATAGGTAATACTGCAGTGTTGCCCCAATATTGCTGCAGCAAAACCTGAAATAATACATGTACTGCAATTGCTTTGCAGCAACACTGCAGCAACATTGCCGCAACGCCTTTCTGGCAATATTGCCGCAAATCTAATTTACATACGAAAAACGGTGTTGCCGCAATATTGCTGCAATGTACTGCCAGAATGTTGCTACAATATTGCAGCAATATTGCCGCAACACTTTTCTGGCAATATTGCCGCAAATCTAATTTACATATGAAAAACGATATTACCGCAATTTTGCTGCAATGTATTGCCAGAATGTTGCTGCAATATTGCGGCAATAATGCCAGAAGATGTTGGCAGAAGGTGAGTATTTTGGTAAGGGATATGCTAAACGATCGCGAAGTGTTTACTACTCTTTCTTCTTTGTTATTACATATAACATCATAAGAATCAAACTGTTCTCTTTTCTAAAACTTTTCCTTTAAAAAACATATGCTGTTGCTACCTTTGTGTAAAATTTTCATTTGTTGGAAATGATGACTTAGCATCATGCAGATAAAAATCTGTTACCTAATAGTAATTTAAAATTCAATGTAATAAACTTGGATCTACCCATATTTCATTTCTTTACAGATCAATGTTCTCATAAGTAAGTTTTAACTGTTCAAAGGAAATTATTTGCATGTTGATTTACGTTCGGCAAACATGCCTTGAAAATCTATACTTTTGGATTCCTGTAGAAGATGTCAGGATGGAAAACAGTTAAAAATAAGTTATCCACTTTATTCGAAACCGAACTTGTATTCTGCAGTGGAACATCAAATATTATGTATTACATGCCGAATCTGTCAAACATAAACAGACTTCAAGTAAAACTTTCCTATGAAGTTCTCCTCAAAAATGACAGAAAAAGAGCCAGAAAGAAAATGTTGCTATCACAAATATGATTATCAGAATTGTTTGCTTTTTGTAGATTTAAATTATAAAGTTTCAACCTGCAATTCCATAAGATCTGACGTAATGCAACTACGTGTAAAGAATAGGGGTGGGACGATACACACATCATGCGATACGATACGTATCTCGATATATTGGCACGATACGATACGTATCTCGATATTATGAGAAATTATAAAACTATTCAAAAAAATTAGTATTTTATTTCTTTTCTTTTTGTCTTGACATTAATTAAATCAACAAATTATTCTATATCAAGTCATGTTTGCTTTGAAATTAATACTTGAAGTTCATCAATTTAATTGACTAAAACTTGACAAAAACAATAATACATGTACATACTATTATAACCAAATTACTATTCAGAAGTTGTTTACAAATAGTTGTGTGTAGTTTATCAGAGAACACTGACAAAAAATTCATTTAAAAAACATCTATCACATTTACATTTTTATTAATTCTTTTATCAAATATTCTGGAAACGATATTTTCTGTGTATAGCACGCATTACATACTGAACTTTTCTTGTCCAATCTTTCGACCAATCTTCCGAGGCTGCTTAAAAGTGAAAACATTTTACCCCTAACCAACAACCTATTAGTTCTAAAGTGAGTTTTCAATATCAACATCATCTCTTCGCTCGTACAAGCCGCCATTTTCCAAGGACAGGTACTTTCATTTTCAATTTTTGGATAGGGCGTTCGTGTATCGTTTCGTACCGATATTTGAATGCTTGTATCGAAAACCGTATCTTGGAGGAAAATATCGATATGTATCGGTGTATCAGTATATCGTCCCACCCCTAATAAAGAAGTTAAAAAATTGTAAATACAAGTAAATTGAGGACAGGTATGAGCGTAATTAAATGGTGTTTCTTTCTGCTATTAATATCACATACAATCATTTTAAGATTGTATTGATAGTTTGCACAAAATCTCATAATTAAAATTTATCGCAAGCTCTCATTCTGTTTTTTATAACAGACACGCTTCCATTGTTTACCAGTCACAGGTAAATGACAAAACATGTCCAAATGGCTTCAATAATCGGGTACCTGTACTTATATGAAAAGAAAGGACAAATTTGATCGAGCGTTTGATATCCTGCATTTAGATAAAATGTTAAGTAAATAAAATACATTAGAAACATGTATATGTATTTATTGTACAACGTGAATGTTTACAATTCAGAAATTCATTATATAATGATGATAATCTAGGTTTAACTTAAATATCGTACAACTAGTTAAATGACAAATACTGAAAATGAAAAGAAAAATTTTAAAAATAATTAAAATTTCAACGAATATTTGACTAACGTTCGAAAACTAAAGCCTCTAACTATTCAACTCCTCCATCTTTCATCAGTAAAATTGACATCCCTAGTTACAATAAGAATGGAATGTACATGTTTTCGTATCAAAGCACGGGTATATTAGCGTAAACTAGTATACTTGTAGATTCCTTATTTTTCGTCGAGTACTTATCATCGCGATTGTGCTTTAAACGTCAAATAGCGAGAATAATAATTCGCGAATGGACCCCGCTATCAAGACATTTTACATATATTTCAGCACCATAAATATAAAAGCGAGTAAATGGTTGTTTTGCGTGGTCATAACTTGGAATCTGTTGAATACAGACAGAAAGCAAAACTTTAAGTCAAAAAGTACAACATCTGTTCATAATATTTGTTTAATATAAAACTTTTTTGATGAGTTCACGAGCAAAACCACCCATAAATAGATAATATGTTGATTAAAAAATATTGGAGCATACCAGAAAATGGCAGCCCTTTTTACAGTAGTTTTCCAATCTCTATGTAATGGCCTTATATCTGATACCATTTCTGTTTTTCACAAAACTCTTAGAGTGGCTCCTTGGTAAACAATGCTTCCACAGCCTTCAGCAATCACTTTGATCAAATCTCGGCGTGGAAAGAGTGCTCCCAATTTATATAAAAATGTCCTTCTATGATTAGTCTTGAATTTTAGTTTGTAAGTATATGTAGCACCAATACATGTATCTAGAGATAGAGAAATAAACAATTCAGCAAACCCTACTGATTTTACCCGAATTAATCTCTGAAAATATGCTCATAGACTTTTAAGTTTTGATACTTGTACAATCAGTTAATTTTGATAGTCTTATTTATTTTTACATGATACCCTAAATCATATCTATGAATATTTTTACCCAGTAAAATTAGTTTCTTCAGTATATATGAGAATGGCGCTGCGCAATCAATAGAATTTTTAACGGTGTGTGGGCGGGGCCTTTTGACTCCAAAATTGAATTCTACAGTTAAAAGTTTAGTTTAAAACTTCATTTTTAGACAATGTTTTTAACCTCATTCTCTGAAAAAAAAAAAATATTGTTTATTCATGGAAAAAATTGACAAAGAGGAATGTGTAGAACGAAGTGCGTGTGGCGCATTTTATATTCTAACAAAGACTTTAGCCATTCTTCCATGTAAACAAATGAACGATAATGCCTTTGAATTTTTATCTTCAAAAAATGTATTTTCTGAAACAACTGAATTTTTTAAATTTTTTTTACCCTTTATAGAACGAGTCACTAACCCTAATCCATCGGATGGTATGCAAGAACAAAGAGGTATATACTAAATTTCCCGAGCAGATGCTAAACTAACCCTAATTAGTCAAATAATGCAGGACAACCCTAATCTCTCGAATGCATGCGAGACTAACCCTAATGGGAGTTGTACTTTCAAAAATTATATATACAAAATTTGTAAAATTAATTAAACTGCTATCATGTCTAATTTCGTACATAAATCTGATTATATATATATATATATTTTTAGAAAATTTACAAAATGTTGAAAATAAAGCCAAGTATTTATATTAATGTTTCATTCTATATATAATATTTCTACCCAAAAATTCTACATGCAAACTAAAAAAAAATTCAATGTTAAAAATATAAAACAAAATAGCAAAAAAGAACAAGAGGCCCATGGGCTACATCGCTCACCTGAGAAGCTTTGATATATAAGGAATTCCCTCTTGTTATACATAATGCATCCCCACCCTACCCCACTGATCATAATTTAGACATTTTGAAATCTACACTACCCTATGATCCTTCCATTTATATGCTGGGTTTTTTTTGGCCCAGTGGTTCCTGAGGAGAAGATTTTCAAAGATTTTTCCTATATATTTCTATGTAAAACTTTGATTCCCTATAATGGCCAAGTCCTTCCCCCGGGGGTCATGATTCCTACAATTTAGTATTTACACTACCAAAGAATGCTTCCACATAAGCTTCACTTTTTCTGGCCCAGTGGTTCTTGAGAAGAAGATTTTCAAAGATTTTTCCTAGATATTTCTATATAAAACTTTGATTCCCCATTGTGGCCCCGCCCTTTCCGGGGGTCATTATTTGAACAATTTAGAATCTACATTATACTAGGATGCTTCCACATAAGTTTCAGCTTTTCTGGCCACAGTGGTTCTTGAGAAGAAGAAAAGATTTTTCCTATATATTTCTATGTAAAACTTTGATACCCCATTGTGGCCCCGCCCTTCCAACACACGGGGGTCATGATGTGAACAATTTCATGGTTTACACTATAAAAGGATGCTTCCACATAAGTTTCAGCTTTTCTGGCCTAGTGGTTCTTGAGAAGAAGATTTTCAAAGATATTTTCCTATATATTTCTATGTAAAACTTTGATTCCCCATTGTGGCCCCGCCCTCCCCCGGGGGTCATGATTTGAACAATTTAGAATCTACACTATACCAGGATGCTTCCACATAAGTTTCTAGATTTTCTGGCCCAGTGGTTCTTGAGAAGAAGATTTTCAAAGACTTTTCCTAGATATTTCTATATAAAACTTTGATTCCCCATTGTGGCCCCGCCCTTCCCCCGGGGGTCATGATTTGAACAATTTAGAATTTACACTATCCCAGGCTGCTTCCACATAAGTTTCAGCTTTACTGGCCCAGTGGTTCTTGAGAAGAAGATTTTTTAATGACCCAGCCCTATTTTTGTCTTTTCTTGATTATCTCCCCTTGCGAGGGGATACGTCCCTTCATTTTAACAATTTAAATTCCCCTTTACCCAAGGATGCTTTGTACCAAGTTTGGTCAAAATTGGCCCAGTGGTTCTTGAGAAGAAGTCGAAAATGTGAAAAGTTTACAGACGGACAGATGGACGGACGACGGACAAAATGTGATCAGAAAAGCTCACTTGAGCCTTTGGCTCAGGTGAGCTAAAAACATCTATGATTCTTAGGCCACTTTTTTTTATGTTGTTTTTCAAGACCGCCGACTTAAAATTTGAGAAATTGAAAAAAAATTTTTTTGATAGGCTATTTTTTGACATTTGAAATTGCCGCTGAAAAATACGAAGCTAAACTTTGGGGAAAAAAATGTGTCACATGCTGCAAAAAATGGTGACGACCATGAAAAAGACGCAAGTCATCAAAACAGTGTTTCCAAAAACTATTTGTCCTACCAGCAAAACTGATAGAAAATCGAAATTTCTGTGATGAAATTCACTGTAGATCGTACCACCGGTCCATGTGACCGACTGTTGTGAGGGCTTGTCCTGATTAAATCATTAATTAATTATTCTCTGATCTAATGTGATGTCTTCAATAAATGAAAATTTTTAATACAGTATGCTTCTATTCTTCGTAAATATCCACAATCTTATCTATTTTGCAATTCTACTCGACTTGTTTACTTCTAAAAATGATCGTTTTTTTTTCCTAATCCGAATTTCCTCCATTCTTTTGTTAATGGTAAACACATGCAGTACAGTAAAACACGGTTATAGCGAAGTCCTGGGGACCTGTGAATTTAATTCGCTATATCCGTAATTCGTTATATCCGTATAACGAATTCGTATAACCATATATAGCGAATTCGCAATATGCATGTTTTCCTTCAAGTGTTACTATGAAATATGTTAGGGAAGCAAATATTAAAAAACATACCTCCGATAACCAAGGTTTTATTATGAATTGAATTTTATATAAAAATGCTGAGAGAAAATAAAGTCAGTTCAATTATTCAAATTTTGAAATCTTTGAAAGTTCGTTATAAAAGATGTAAAATTCATTATATTTAACCTCAACGGGATTCAAAACATCGCTATATCCGTAAACTCGTTATATCAGAGTTCGTTATAACCGTAATATTTTACAAAGATTTGTTAAGAATTTTGCCAGGGACCCAGAAAAACTTCGTTATATCCGTGAATTCGCTATATCCGTGTTCGTACAAAACGTGTTTTACTGTATATAGGTCAGGAAGTGCAATACCCACTGAGAACGTGAAAATGATTTACCGGTGAATTTATTTTTATTTTGAATTTCTATCATAACTACTATTTATATATGATTCAATTTTACAAGTGAGGATTAAACTTTTTAAATTGATTTTCATTACCACAGGTGTAGTTGCAATCACCTAAATTTTATTCATCTTAAGTTAAATTAATTGCATTACGTAAATATTTTTTCACATTAACAGTGAACCATTCCAAGTTAAATTAGATCATGATGATAACGATAAATTGCAACATCAAATCAAAAATTAAAATTACTACTAAACTTAGGAGAACATACATCTTTTGTTTAAAATATGTCATTATGTTAAACTAAAGTAGAATGGCATACAAAAAGCATGTAGAGGATTTTGAAATATTTAATACTAGTGTACTCTAAAAAAAACACTATCATATTAATCTGTTTAGTATGACCACTTTTCAACTGCATGTCTTTTTTTTTCTTTTTTTTTTCTTTTTCGACCGACTGACCTTATTTTTTCAAAAAAAGTCTTGAAAAACAACTAATAAAAAAAAAATGGCCTTAGACTAATAATATAAGTTCACTTTAAATAAGTTTAGTAGGGATCTTAAAATATTCTTTACATGTTTTCTATAACTGTAGAGGTTAGCAAGCAAGAATATGTAGGAACTCGTGCTTTTATGGGCCCAAGTAAAACGTGAAACAAGAGGTCCATGGGCCACATCGCTCACCTGAGCTAGGAAATAATCAGTTTATTATTAACAAGTTTAAACCCAAAAGAGGTCCCAATCAATCCTTAAAGGGGAGAGGGTATGATTTGAACAAACTTGAATCTACATTAACTAAGGATGCATGCATATTTCTTTGACTACCTGTGGCTTAATTGCCCTTTAATTTGAACTTATGTTGTGGTCCCGCCCTACCCCAATGGGTTATGTTTTGAACAAACTTGAATCTGAGGATGCTTCCATATAAATATGACCAATCGTGACTTTGCTGTTCTTGAGAAGAAGAATTTTAAAGAATTTTCCTATATAATTCTATGTAAAACTTTGCTATTGTGACCCCACCTATCCCGGGGTCATGATTTGAACAAACTTGAATCTACACAATCTGTGGATGCTTCCATATAAATATGACTTAACATGGCTTTGCTATTCTCGAGAAGAATATTTTTAAAGAATTTTTCTATAAATATTTCCATATAAAACTTTTTTCAGCCATTGTCAACCCCCCCCCCCCCCTAGCCCCGGGGATCATGATTTGAATAAACTTAAATCTACACTACCTGATGGTGCTTCCATATAAATATGATCAATCATGCCTTTGCTATTCTTGAAAAGAAAATTTTTAAAGAATTTTCCTATATATTTCTATCTAAAACTTTGATCAGCCATTGTAGCCCCGCCATAGCCCCGGGGGTCATGATTTGTAAAAACTTGAATCTACACTATGTGAGGATGTTTCCCTAAAAGTTTCATCTTTCCTGGCACAGTGATTCTTGAGAAGCCACCAAATTTTCACTATTTCTGAATTATATCCCCTTGAATAAAGGCATGTCCCTTTATTTGAACAAACTTGAATCCCATTCACCCAAAGATGCTTTGTGGCATGTTTGGTTGAAATTGGCCCCATGGTTCTGGAGGAGAAGTTAAAAATGTGAAAAGTTTACAGACAGACTGACGGACTCCAGACAAAATACGATCAGAAAAGCTTACTTAAGCATTCAGCTCAGGTGAACTAAAAATAAAGAATCAAATAATACAAATTTTTTCATCTCCAGTTATTTAAGAAACAAGAGGCCCAGGGGTCACAGCGCTCACCTGAGCACATCGGCTAGGAAAAAGCACATATCAGATCAGAACTAAAGTTTACTGAGGTTGGGGGGGGCTTGAATTTTAACCCCCCAGGGGATCATGATTTGAACGAACTAGAATCTACATTACCTGAGGATGATTCCTTATCAATATTACTAATCATGGCTTTGAAGTACTTGAAAAGAAGATTTTAAAAGGTTTCCCTATATATTCCTATGTAAAACTTTGGTTGGCCATTTTGGCCTCACCCTACCGCCGGGGGTCATAATTTGAACAAAGTTGAATCTACACTACCTGAGGATGATTCCACATGAGTTTCATCTTTCCTGGCCCAGTGGTTCTTGAGAAGAAGATTTTTTAAAAATGCCATTAATTTTTAACAAATTTATGATTATCTCCCCTTGGAATAGGGCGTGGCCCTTCATTTGACCAAACTTAAATCCCCTTTACCCAAGGATACTTTGTAGCAAGTTTGGTTGATATTGGTCCAGTGGTTCTTGAGGAGAAGATGAAAATGTGAAAAGTTTACGACGACAACGACAACGACAAACGACGGACAAATTTTGATCAGAAAAGCTCACTTGAGCCTTCGGCTCAGGTGATCTAATAAATAACAAGTTTATAAACTTCAATGGGAATTGAAGTGCGTCGGTTATGTGATCAAATCCTGTGAAGTCCGAAGGCCTTAAATTTAGAAATATATAACAAGTTTATGAAAAAAAAAACTTCAATTCCCATTGAAGTTTATAAACTTGTTATTTATAACTTATCTCGTATATACAAGTGAGACAGACAATTGAATATTTTCGAATTTAAATTATTGCACTAACTGTCCGTCGTAGATTTTGAAAAATGACGCAAGGTGTAAATCGGCTTGCATGGCGGTTACACTTCGAATTCATTAGGCTAAGGAATCTATTTCGAAGGGAATATTTTGTGAATGGCTACTTGTGATCAGTAATAGTGTACAGATTGTTGTCTGGGAATATTTTATAAGTGAAAAATGATAATCGATGCTGAAAAGACACAAGAAACATGTCCGAAGTTTGATGATAAAAAGTTGAAGGAATTTTGGTCGCTGGAAAGGGATGGATGGATCCGATGGATTGAGACACTTAATTCACAAGTTAATTTGCAATTTGATCAAAAATATTCCACGGTTTCAGTAACTAAAGGCATACTTATCGTAAAACACTGGTAAACACGGAGACACTTGCGACAGCTTT
>NW_026930864.1:0-5000 GCF_032062105.1 Saccostrea cuccullata
ATCTGTAGCTATGGGGAGAGGGGGGGGGGGGGGGGGTTATGTAATCTGAAGAAAAAAAATTAATGCTTTGAAAATTCGCTCTTTGGTATTCACTTTGTCAGCTTTAAATATTGTGTGTTTTCCTGTATGTTTTTTAAAATTGTGAAAGTACTTTTTTGAAATGCTAGATTTGTTAGCAGCCAATTTGATGCTTTGCATCAATTTTACTTGTCTTTATTAGTATCATGCCCTGCAGAAACCATTTATCACGTAAAAAAGATCCAGGGTATCAGCACGTGATTCATCCTGAGAGGCCTACTTCTTCATTTTGATGACAAAAAATTCTTATTATTTATCAGTGGCTTTATTACATCCATGAATACATTTGATGAGTAAATTCACTAAAATTTCTATTTAATTTTTCAAAATTATTCTTTTTATTTTGCTTTGACAGTCTGAAATAAAAAATAATCAATTTTTTCAGCTTTAAATATCATGTGCTTTCCTTGCATGGTCATTGGAAGCTTCGAAATTGTGAAAGTACTTCTAGAAATGTTAAATTTTGTTTGCGGCCGATTTGATGCATTGCTTTTTTTTTTAAAGATCGACCCCTTCCCCCCTATCTTCACCTTTTTCAGGTAATTTGCCATCATACCCCTTTTAAAAAACAACAATGCTGCAAGTATATGTGCCACAGTTATGGGGGGGGGGGGGGGGGGGAAAAACGAGATCTTTTGAGATGGGGCCGTAACAAAAGATTAACATTTGTTTTTAAAGAGAAACGAAAGCTTACAGATAGTTAAATTTGATTGATTGTATGTTGTATAACGTCCCTCTCAAGAATTTTTCACTCATAATATGGAGACGCCACCACTTGCAGGTGGATGGCTGCAAATTTTGTCCTATACTCGGCACTGAGGGAATTTGGCGGGGTGGGATTTTTTCGCGCCATCAGCTACTGCGACCGGAACCTCGGTTTATACGGTCTCATCCGAAGGACCGGTCTCCACGTCTCCCAGAATTATATTTGAGCCGTATGAACGATTTTAATTTTCAACTTTAAACTTCTATGCAATATAATAATTGTTTTTCGTTTTATGTATTCTGGTTTTATAAATATGTACACTTGACTTTTTTTCCCATGACAATATTGTTTGAAAAAAGTTATCCTTTCCCAAAGAAAGTTGTTGAACAAAGAACAAAGTGAGTTTGGACCACTGTTTAAATTCCCCGAAACAACAGTGATGGGTTTTTTTAAAAAAAAAAAAATTGCCGTGACTTCAAATTAGGATTTCAGACATGTTTAACGAAAAATTAAAAAAAAAAAGAAACATGCAAAACTGAAAAAAGTATACAGAGATAACACGCGATCATCAAAGGAAAAACACCGCAACAATGATACAAATTTTTTTTTCTCTGTATACTTTTTAAAAGTTTTACATGTTTCTTTTTTTTTTTGTGTTGAAATTAATAAAACAAGACGGCTCTGAATATTTACCTCATTTCCTGTACATGTAGTTCATTGTGTGTGCTTTGTGAGTTTATGCGAGTCAAAAACTAAACCCGCTGTGTGAATTTCATTTTGGATTTAAAAGTCGACGTGCAAAATTATTATTTTTCTTATTTTAGGGAAGGTATTCCTTCACTATGTTTACATGACTTTGTATTTATTTTTCCCCCCTAATTATTCGGTGCAAGTCATGGGTCATTTATTAGAATTTTTTCCCATCATCACCCTGGCATGCTCTATCTTGATAGATCACGGTTGTTACATGTAGATCACAGTTATAGCCATGATGTATCAGAAATAAAACACAGCGATCATCAAAGGAAAAAACACCGCAACAATGATACAAATATTACAAAGACAAGAGAGAATTTTTTTTTAATTAAAAAAAAAATAATCTCTAAATAAATAAGTTTATTTATTATAATGACACGAAAAGAGGTTTCCAACAACAAATATGTAATTTTTGCGATTCAGAATAAATGGCGTTCATATCTAGCTGTTCGACTTGTGGTCGAATGTGTTCATTTGCGATCTATACTAATTTAGTATCTCGGGCTTTTCCTTCAAAATTGTATCATTCGGTTGTTACAGTAAACAGCATGCTAAAATGACGCTTAGGATACACATTTCAATACATCTTTGGGTTTATGACACGCATAATGCATCGTGTTGTTTGTCACCTTGACGGTGAATGTAAATAGGTGTTCGATTTGCGATCTTTTCCCCCTACCGTAAAAATCAGCTGCATGGAGGCAGTCATTCAACCATTGGATGAACATCCCGATTTACTATGTTTATTATTTTTCATAGCTTATACAGGTCGATCTCCAGACGAAAACAGAAAGTTCTAAGGTCAAAAGGCTATATAACTAAGTATTAAGGTAAGAAAAAGTGTTGTAATCTTTATTTCTGTGTTTTATGTTTCCGAAGCGTCAAGTTACTATGGCGGCCATTTTGAATTTTGAATCACTAATGGCACATCACTGTATATAAAATTATATAAGTGCATGTATATGATGAAAATTATTGAGAGAGAGAGAGAGAGAGAGAGGAAACTGATTTTAGTCTTTTAAAAAATGTTTTATTTTTATTTTTTCCAGACTTAGGGGGTTTTCATCTGAGCTATCCAAACCCTCAGGAAGTAATTATATATATATTGACTATACATGTATTTTGGATGTCAAGATAAGTTTTAATTTTGAAATAACACACTGAATACTACCTTAAACAGGTTCTAATGACATACATTTTGTACCTATAAGTTATCAGGATATTTCTGAGTTGGTAATTTTTAAAATTCAGTTTCCAGTATACTGTAAAACAATTATTTGCAACATCTGTTATTCACAAATTGTCAGTTTGAAACTTATCTGCTATGATTCTACCCAAATACAAAATAAATAGTAATGGTTGGCAGTATTTGTGATAGTTAAAAGTATTTAACTCATAGATATTTCTTGCATATGAGTAATGGTTGGTTTACAGTAAATCTCCCCCTCCCTGCCCTTCCCCAGTAACCTTAAAAGGGACATAGACATAATGTTTAAGTTTTTATTCTTCAAACAAAATGACAATGCAAGTGTCCCCCTTTTCTTTTTTGAAAAAAAAAAACATTCATTTGGATAAAAATTTTTATCAGTACTTTATTATCACTTTAGTAAATTTTTATGCCCCCCTAAACGAAGTTTTGGGGGGGTTTGGGTTTTTTTTGTGTCTGTCCGTCTGTCTGTCTCTGTCTCTCTGTCTGTCTCTCTGTTTGTCTGTCCGCAAAAACTTTAATCTTGCTCATAACTTTTTTTTTAGTGGAACTATACTTTCATATTTCACATGTGTATTTCTTGTGACAAGACCTTTTTTTGCGTACCACCAAATTTAACCTTTTGACCTTGACCTTGGAGTTTGACCCACTTTTACATAAAAATTCCAAACTTTTTTTTTTTTGGGCCCTATCTTTTAAACAGTAGAAACCAGGTTGGTATGGAAAAACCTTTTATTGGATACCAACAACCTTGACCTTTTTGGGCGTTAAACCTTTGGGGATTTCCTTACTTATGAAAAAACTTTAACCTGGGCCATAACTTTTGAATGGTAGGGAATAGGGCTTTCATACTCCATATATGTAATCCTTGTAAAAAGACCCTTCATTGGATACCCAGAACTTTGACCCTTTGACCTTGACCTTGAAGTTTGACTTTCTATTAGAAAGCAAACCTTGTCTAGTACTATTAAAGGGTTAGATCTAGTGTTTTAATACTTTACATATTTAATGCTTGTGACAAGACCTTTCATTTGATAGCAAGACCTTTGACCCTATGACCTTGACCTTGGAGTTTGACCTACTATCAACTTTTTAACCTTGGCCATAACTTCTGAACGTTTAGGACTTGGGCTTCCATACTTTACATACGTATTCCTTGTGGCAAGACCTTTCATTGGATACCAATTACCTTGACCTTTTGACCTTGACCTTGGAGATTTTCCCTACTTAGAAAAAAATCTAACCTTGGCCATAATTTTTGAATGCTTAGGGCTAGTGATCTCATATTATACATATGTTTTCCTTGTGAAAAGACCCTTCATTGGATATGAAGAATTCCAAACCAAAAAAAATTTTTCCCTGGCCTGATTTCATATTTCAGAGTGTAGTTCCAGTGAGTTTGCATTTAAGAAAAGTTTAATCTTCACTTATTTGTTGCAATAAGGGGGCATCAGTGTTTCACAAACACATCTTGTTTGCATTTTAATTGCATTGCATTGTAAACAAGAATGTTTAAAAATTCTGAAATCAGGTGAAGTGCCTGAAAACTATGATTTTTAGTTTTACTTGAAATATATCAGTTTTCACTGTAGTAGATCTTATTTGATATGTGTATAATAAAAACATTGAATTCTTATAAAATAAAACTCAAAATAATTATAGGACAAAAGCAACAACTTGAGCAGCAAAATTAAAACCATTCATAGGGACTAAATAATCGTAGGAAGGATAATTACAGAAATTTGTTAAAAATCTGGGAATTTCTAAACTGATTGTGCTGTCATCCAGTGGTTGGTATATTTACAGTGTGCCAAGATAATATTTGATGCTATCTGGAGGTATCTGAACAAAGTCCTGCCACAGCAGCAATCCACTGAAACTGAGACTAAGAGAAGTATACTGTTGGCTCAACACGATGCCTTCCTAGCCAGCAGACAGAAAATGTATGGAGTCCAGGACAAGAATTTATCATCTCTTTTGAGTTTGATTAATAAAGGTTAGTTGAATATTTTAATTTAATGTAATGCTCTTTACTCAAAAAATGATAAAGTTTTGTTAGAATAATTAGCCTAGGTGGGTCTGCAATAGGGAATCAAAGTTTGATATATATTAAGCATACATGTATTATGCAAGCATTTAAAAGAGATGGTAGGTTTTAAATTTATTCACTGCAGACAATCTGAATGAATCATATGGTTTTTAGGATCAGAGTGGGGCTAAAATAGCCAGCCAGCCAGCCAGTGATTCAAAGTT
>NW_026930864.1:10000-43439 GCF_032062105.1 Saccostrea cuccullata
ATTTTAGAAATCATGAAACAGACTTCAGTCAAATTTTTTGATCCTGTAAGATATTTACAGTAAAACTTGTTTAGTATCAAAACGAATATTATGGTTTCATGGATATGACGAAGTCATCTTAGATTCCCATCTATATAAATTTAATGAATTTCTTAATATATGGTAATAACAGATATAGCAAAGTAATTTCATAGGTCTCAGCAACTTCATTAAAACTGAGTTTTGCTGTATTGTTTATTGAATTAATCTTTAATTTTGCAGATAACAATATTTTTATTAAGCTATATTGTAAAATAGTTTGATTTTGGTCTCTTTCACTTCTTCAACAGTCAGGGACATGACTCAAACAAGTTATTAAAAAAATAACTTAAGTTATTTTACAAGCACAAATTTTTTTTTAATAATAACTTAAAAAATTATTTTTATATCCTACTTGGACACTGCTTTCTTTGGAGTTTTGTGTTTCCTGCCAATATGCATTGCATTTTGGGATTCCATTATGTAATACTAGATTGAGTGCACCGACTCCATTGGAGAATTGGTGAGGAGGTGGAGATAAACAGCATTTTACCCCTTATTTTATGGTTTTATCCACATGTTTATATGTCCAATTTTTTTCCTTAAATAAAAAAATCCCCAATTTTCCCAAGACTTCGAACACTTTTCTGGCATTGAGCAAGGTTTAAATTTAGTTAAACATTTGTTTTTGTCTTGGTGCATGAGCAAAAACCTTTAGTGCACAGGGTGTGAAGTTAGGGAGGAATGACACAAAATAACTTACACAAGTTATTTCTTTATTGATACTATTTTGGAAAAATAATGTGTTTGAGTTATTAAATTAATAATGATGGGGAAAAGTAGGTCATAGCAAAGAGAAGTAACTCACTGAGACAAACAAAATAACTCATTTGAGTTATTTTTGAAAATAACTTGTTTAAGTTATGCCCCTGACTGTTCAACATTTTAGTACAACAGACATAATTTGACTTAAGCTTCAGAAACATCATGATCCTGGGGCTTGACCGATAACTTATCAAGGTAAAGTTACGTGTACTAAAAATCAGCACAAGTTTTGTAAGCTTTTGATGGAAAAAAAAATACAGAAAACCCTTGAAAATGATAGAAAAGTCTTAATTCCTTTAAAATCAGTAAAGCTGATTGAATTGCAAATTTGATATGTAATTCATCAATATCCATATGATACACTACCAAATCAGCTCAATATCTGCAAGCAATTTGAGTAAAAGTGCAAGTTGGGTCAGATTGACAGATCTAGACAGAGGGAAAGATGGTCAGATGCAGAAGAAACCTTTTCTTCCCTCTGGTTTCAACAGTAGGAGACTTATACCGGAAGTCTCTTTTTCATCAGTTACTTTTTGTTTTGTTTTTTTAGTTATGACTCTTCCCTTAATCTGCCTTTCATTAAATTAGATACAACAGTAATTATTTGAAGGAATTATAGCTCATAGTGTGACATGTAGTGTACTCATAATTTCTTACACGTATGTAGTACTCTATCCTAGCTTGTTTGATTTATTTTAACATATTTGAAAAATATGTTCAATCTGAATAACTGAGAGATTTTTTTTTGTAAACTTGCAGATTGTAGTGTAACAGTGACAAGCATCAAGAAGAGGGGCTGTTCAGAAACAGATGCTTAAAGTTATGATATTTTGAGAAATTGTACCTACCAACTTAGCATCACGCCAAGATCTTTGTGCAACCCTGGACATGCAAGTGTGTTTTTGAGTGTTTGAGATGACACAATAAAAAATTTAATGAAGTTTCAAACAATATACATATATGCAGCTTGAGCTAGTAAATAATTCATCCATCACAGTGATCTTCTGATTTTGACTGAAAGAGAAGAGAAATCTTCATTCTGTTTTTCAAAGGTTTCTTTAATTTGAATTATATAAAAATTTTGAAAAACAATAATTATGATTCATATGTTTTCTTTTAGGGAGGGAATTAAATGTTTCCTTAACATCATTTTTGCAAGGAATCAAGATGTGTATGTGAAACACTGACCCCCCTCCCCCACAATGCCCCCCCCCCCCTGCAACCACCTTCCATCCCCCATATGGCATCTCATGGCAAAGGTTACAAGTTAACAAATATAAGTCAATTTGAAATTCAAGTCCAAAGTCAAGATCAAGAAGTTAAAAAATGATACGTAAAAAAGGCACTGTTAGAAGAAGAAAAATCACCTTTGAAATAAAAAAGATTCAGAGCAAAATATTCATAGCCAATGTTAGTTTTGGTTCAAAAGTAGGTCAAACTTTAAGGTCAGTGTTAAAGAGTCAAAGTAAATGGTCCAAAAGAAACAAGGGATACACCTGTGAAATACATGTACATGTATAAAACCCTAGCACAAACCATTCACAAGTCATGACCAAGTTTAAAGTTTTTAGCTCACCTGAGTTAGCTTTTCTGATCACATTTTGTCCAGCGTCCTCAAGCTGTCCAGCTGTCTGTCTCTCTGTAAACTTTTCACATTGTAGACTTCTTCTCCAGAATCACTTGGCCAATTTCAACCAAACTTGAACAAAGCATCCTTGGGTAAAGGGAATTCAAGTTTTTACAAGTAAAGGGTCTTGCCTTCTTTCAAAGAGAGATAAAGAAATAGTGAAACTTTGGGGGCTCGTTGTAAAAATAATTTTCCAGAAACACTGCATCATGAAAGATGAAATTAATGTGGAAGCATCCTCAGCTCAGGTAGTGTAGATTCAAGGTTGTTCAAATCATGACCACAGGGTGTAAGGCGGGGCTTCAATGGAGCCAAGCTTAAAAAAATGTTTGTTTGCAGTTGTCGACCTACATGCATAATATTTAGACTGGGTATGTAAGTAGGCACTCTTTTTTTTTTTTCTTTTTTTTAAATGTTTTAAGTCAAAAATTAAAATTGAAACAGTTTCAATATCCTAAGAAATTGAAGAAAAAAGTAATATAACAAAATGACTGAGAAAGTTTGGGTTGGGTGAATTTTCAGTGGGTCGGTAGGCAGATGCAAACTAGCACATTTTTAGGTCACCTGAGTAAACTCAGGTGACCTATTGCTATCTGTTTTCGTCCTACGTCGTTCGTCGTTCGTAAACTTTTGAACATTTTTAACTTCTTCTCTGGAACTACTGAACTAATTTCAACCGAATTTGGAATACAGGATCTATGGGTGAAGGGGAACAAAAATTTTGAATTTCATGGTCCCTGCCCCCCTGGGGCCTGAGGGGTGGGGCCAAAACCACTAAAATTAATGCAATCTTTAGAAATGCGTTATTTCTTTGAAAATCTTCTTCTCTGCTCCTGGGTATTAAAGAAACTAACTAAGAACATAGTTATGATGACCAAGAGTGCCTCTTCAATGATTGTGAATTTCATGGCCCCTGGGACAGGGTTCTGGTGTTAGGGCGGGGCTATATAGATCATATAGTAAAAGTGCATTATTTCTTTGAAAATCTTCTTCTCTGCTCCTGGGTATTAAGGAAACTTACTTAACTTACTTAGAACATAGTTATGATGACCAAGAGTGCCTCTTCAATAATTGAGAATTTCATGGCCCCTGGGTCAGGGGTTCTGGTGTTAGGATGGGGCTCTATTGATTGTACAGTAAAAAAATCTTCTTCTCTGCTCTTCAGTTACAAGCTACATGTAACTAAGTACATAGTTATGATTAACAAGAGTGCATCCTCCAAAATTGTGAATTTTATGGACCCAGAGTCAGGGGTTCTGGTGTTAGGGTGGGACTCTATTGATTATATAGTGAAAATGCATTAATTCTTCAAAAATCTGTTCTCTGCTCCTGGGTATTAAACCATTAAACTATTACATAGTTATGATGAGGAAAGACGCCTCTTCCAAATTTGTGAATGTTATGGCCCCTGGTCAGGGATTTTGGTGTAAGGAGGGAACTGTTTTGATTAAATAGTGAAAATGCATGAATTCTTTAAAAATCTTCTTCTTTGCTCCTGGGTATTAAACAAAGTAAGTAAGTATAAAGTTATGATGAACAAGAGTGTTTCTTCCAAAATTGTGAATTTTGTGGCCCTTGGGTTGGGGGTTGTGATGTTAGGGCGAGGCTATATTGATTATATAGTGAATATACATTGTTTCTTCAAAATTCTTCTTCTCTGCTCCTGGGTATTAAACCAATGAATTATGTACATGTATATAGTTGTGATGAGGAAGGATACCTCTTTCAAAACTGTGAATTTCATGGCCCCTGGGTCAGGGGTTCTGGTGTTAAGGTGGGGCTCTAATGATTACTCAGTATATATAGTGAAAAAGCATGAATTCTTTGAAAATCTTTTCCATTGCTCCTAGGTATTATGCGAATGATCTTAGTAAATATATTTATGATGCGTTGAAGTCTGCTCAGTGGCATTAATCAACCATTTATGATGAAATAAAATCTTATCTTTGTGCAAACTCATGTTAGTGGTAGTACACTATGTGCCATTATAAAATTAAAAAAAAAAGAATAAAAACCTAGGAACTCTCCTTTTGTGATTTTAGTACAATGAAGTCAACAAATCAAAGAATTTGACAAGGGAAGAGGCTTTGTACATGCTAGCAGTCGTGTATCATCACAATAGCAAACTGCAGAAGAGTACTGAGATTCACCAACAGGTGCTAGAAATTCGAGAAAAGTAAGTGATACAATTTTATTCAGTTATGATCTTTTTAATATTTCCTATGATCAATTTTATTGATAAAAACATTGACCATCTAATCTAAGATAATCTAATTAGGGTTTGGGGGTTTATTTAGATCACTGCTTTGTGTTTCTATTTATTTTGTTCATTTTAGGAGAGTACCAGATATGTCAACTGCAGACAAGTCAGACTTGGCAAAATTAGGTCACTCTTACAATGGAATTGGCACAAAAATTTTCAAATCACAGCAGATTATGAAAAGGTCAGTTTATAATTGCATATATTTATACCCCCGTTCCAAAGGAGAGGGGAGGGGTGTATACTGTTTACCCTTGTGTGTCTGTTTGTCTGTCTAGCCGTCTGTCAGTGTGTCTGTAATAAATTTTTGGTCGCAGTTTTCTCAGCAACTACTCATCGTAGATGCTTTAAATGGTGTTGCCATGGTTGCTAAAAATAGAAATTTCTGTGAAAAAACATTCAAAATGCTACTCCTCCTACAGTTTTGGTCTGATTTCAATATAACTTGGCACACAAGTAGACTACACTAAATACAAAAATTCTTTGTTGGGTTTTTGTTTTGGAACGGTGTTGCCGGGGTTTAACTAAAAATAGAAATTTCTGTAAAAAAACTTTTAAAATGCTACTCCTCCTACAGTTTTGGTCTGATTTCAATATAACTTGGCAAGTAGACCCACTAAGATACAAAATTTTTTTTTGGTTTTTAAAATTTTGGGATGAATGGTGGTTGCCTGGTTTTTGTTTTGCTTTTGAAAAAATTTTCAAAATGCTACTCCTCCTACAGTTTTGGTCTAATTTCAATATAACTTGGCAACAAGTAACTACACTAAATACAAAAATTCTGTTATGGTTTTTTTTTTAAGGAACGGTGTTCCCATGGTACTAAAAATAGAAATTTCTGTAAAAAACTTTCAAAATGCTATTCCTCCTACAGTTTTGGCTGATTTCAATATAACTTGGCACAAATAGCCCACACTAAGATACAAAAATTCTTTAGGTTTTTTTATTTTTTTGAACGGTGTTCCTGGTTACTAAAAATAGAAATTTCTGTAAAAAACTTTCAAAATGCTACTCCTCCTACATTTTTTGACTGATTTAAATATTTTTGGCCACAAGTAGACTACATTTAAGATACAAAAATTCTGTTATGGTTTTTGTTTCGATGAAGGGTTGTTGCCAGGGTTTACTAAAAATAGAAATTTCTGTAAAAAACTTTCAAAATGCTACTCCCCTACAGTTTTGGCTGATTTAAATATAACTTGGCCACAAGTAGACTACACTAAGATACAAAATTTCTTTTTTTCGGTTTTTGATTTCGTTGAACATGTTGCCGTGGTTTAAAAATAGAAATTTCTGTGAAACTTCAAAATGCTACTCCTCCTACAGTTTTGCTGATTTCAATATAACTTGGCACACAAGTAGATTTCACTAAGATACAAAATTCTGTTTTTTGGGGTTTTTTTTTTGATGAACTTTTGCCGGGTTATTAAAAATAGAAATTTCTTTTTAAAACTTTCAAAATCCACCCCCTACAGTTTTGGTCTGATTTAATATAATTGGAAACCAAGTAGACTACACTAAAACATAAAAAGTTAAAAAGGTTTTTTTTTAAGGCTGTTTTTAAAAAAAGTTTCAAAATTCCCCAAAACTCTTTAAGTTTTGGTTTTTCTATAAGGAACAAACCCAAATAAAAACTTAAGTCTCGACAGAATTTTTTTAATTTCATTGAACGGTGTTGCCGTGATTACTAAAATAGAAATTTCTTTGAAAAAACATTAAATGCTACTCCCCTACAGTTTTGGTCTGATACCAGTATTGTTTGGCACACAAGTAGACTATACTTAGATACATAAATCTGTATATAGGTTTTTTTTTTTGATGAACGGTGTTGCCAAGTTTACTAAAAATAGACATTTCTGTGAAAAAACATTCAAAATGCTACTCCTCCTACAGTTTTGGTCTGATTTCAATATAACTTGGAACACAAGTAGACACGCTAAGTACATAAATCTATTTGTCAGTTTTTGATTTCCATGAATGATGTTAGCGTGGTTACTAAAAATAGAAATTTCTGTGAAAAAATTCAAAATACTACTCCTCCTACAGTTTTGGTCTGATTTCAGTATAACTTGGTACACAAATAGACCACACAAAGATACATAAATTTGTATATCGGTTTTTGATTTCGTTGAACGGTGTTGCCGTGGTTACTTATACTAGAAATTTCTGTGGAAAAACTTCAAAATGCTACTCCTAGTTTTGGTCATATAGTATTACTTGGCACACAAGTAGACTACACTAAGGTACATAAATCTGTATATAGGTTTTTGATTTCATTGAATGGTGTTGCAGTGGTTATTAAAAAATAGAAATTTCTGTGAAAAAACATTCAAAATGCTACTCCACCTACAGTTTTGGTCTGATTCCAGTATAACCTGGCACACAAGTAGACTTCACTAAGATACATTATTCTATATACTAGTATCAGTTTTTGATTTTGATGAACAATGATGCCTTGGTTACTAAAAATAGAAATTTCTCTGAAATACCGTATATACTCACCTATAAGTCGGCTTTTTTGGAGTTAAACTTTGGTCCAAAACTCTATGTCCGACTTATTGGCGAGATATAAAAACACATTCTTTGCTGAGGGATGCCATGTGGTTGGATTAATTTTTGTACAAATCCGATGTCAACTTCCTTTTTATCAGTTGTTCTGTCTGTATCATAGATAAGAAATTTTTTGTCGCAGTTTTCTCAGCAACTTCTTATCACAGATGCTTGAAATTTTAGCATTCTTTGTTGAGGCATGCCATATTTTGGGATTTATTTTTGTATCAATCTGATGTCAACTTCCTATTTATCCATCCATCTTCCCGTAAATGTACTTGTGTTTATTATCCTATCTAACATTTAAGATATCAATTCAAATAAATTGTAAAGAAATCTAATTCAATTTTGACCAAAATTCATAATTTTAAGAAACTCATATGAAAGCCCTATATACACCCCAAAAGTTAAAAATTGAAATTCTCATAATCTCACACGTCTCCGTGCAACTAGTACTGCCACAGCCTTGATTCTCCTTTGCACGGTGTTCATCATTGTGTTTATATCCTTCCAATAGGGATATTGTTCAACTCTTCCGACAAGGCAGCCCTTAGTTGATCCAGACTAGCTTAAGGGCATTTTGAACCCTATTGTCCACTTACTACCACAGATCTCTGATGAGAAAAAGATCAACTATGATAACCATTTACTTCCATGGATGATGCACACTACCATGCATCTTTCAGATCCTGGATCTGACCTACATTTTCCAGATGAGTGATCAGGTCTAAGTTTTTAGAGCATGCATGCTCATTCCCAAGGAACTACAGACTATATTCCTTATGGTGACCAAACATGCATGGGACAATCAATATGAATCTGAAGTATATACAATTTTTAATACAATTACAAGTAGCTTGAAGTATGAAGCATTGCTTACTTTTTTTAGAAATGAATATTATGTCAAAACATAATGTGAAGAAATTTTGATATGGTAAATAAAGATATCAATAATTTGTTATCTCATAATAAATTAAAATTAGAAATATGAGGTTTACATGAAAATAATATTCACTATTATACCTATCTAATTCTCATTAGAAAACATACTCACTGAAGCGTTGCTTTTTAAATCGGAATTGTTTTCCATGCTTGTAAAATAATAATTATGCATCCATCAACAAGGATTATTTCAATTATCGCCCTTGAAAATATATTTAGTGAAAAAAAAATATCATTTAATGTTTATAATCAATTCTGCATCTGAAATTTCTGTAACAATTAAATGACTTATACATTAAGATATAGAAATATCTTAAATTAATTACATGGGTTTTAAAAGGGAAATGAGTAAAAATGTTTTAAGTAAACTATTATAAATAATTAATAAAAAGATTGGCAATAGAAACTAGAAATCAACATCTGTACTATAGAATAGATTTGATTGAGTTGACTATAAAATGGTCCATATTAATGAAATTGTAAAATCTAAATTGAGAATTCACTGAATTTCATGGAGAAATGTCTACAGAAAGTTGACAATCCACTGAAATTTATGAAAAATGTCTCCCGAAAGTTATCTCTCTTATCAGAGGGATATTACACCTTAACCGGGTACTCAATAGGAAGATGAAGCGAGTAACTGGTTATTAAAATTGTCTGATTTTACAACACTAAAAATTTTCAAACATTTCACTGCAATAGGCCTAACAGAAGAATTTTTTAAAAAGGGCCCAATTTTTTTGGGCCCCAAATTTTCCCAAAACTTTAATTTTTGTTTTCCCTTTTTTTCCAAAATTTGCCCCTTGTTAAATAAATGCAAATTTTCCCCTTTTATCAAATTTGGGAAATTTTGGAAATTACACACCCCTGAACCTTTTAAGGGCAATTATATGATTTTTCCCGCTTTTTTGGGCCCAAAAAAAAGGTTCCCAAAAAATTTTCAAAGGTTTTTCCTTTTAATTTTAAAAGTAAAACCTTTTATTTTTCCCCAAAAAAAGGATTCCCCGGGGGTCATGAAATTTAAATTTTGAATTTTAAAAAAACTACCCCAGAAGGTTTTCCAAATAAGTTAAAACTTTTTTGGAAAGGGGGGTTTCTTGAAAAAGAAAAGATTTTCAAAATTTTTCCTATAAAATTTTTTTATTTTTAAAAAATTTTATTCCCATTTCAAATCGGGGGTTTTTAATGATTTGAACAAAAAAAGAAAATTTCATTATAAGGATTTTTTAAAAATTTTAGCTTTTTTGGCCAAATTTTCTTTGAGAAAAGGATTAAAAATTTTTTCCTTTTTAATTTTTTCTAGTAAAATTTTACCCCATTGTTTGGCCAAAAACCCCTTTTCCCCGGGGGTCAATGATTGGAAAACCCAAATTTTGAAATTTTTTTACATATAAAAGAGAATGCCTTTTCCCAACACAAAAGTTTCCAAAAAACTTTTCTTTTGGGAAAAATGGGTTTTTGAAGAAGAAAGATTTTTCAAAAAGAAATTTTTTTTTTATATTTCTTTATGTGAAAAACTGGTATTCCCCTTTCCCCCCCTTCCCCCCCCTAGTGCAATTTAAAACCCTAACAGCATTTTTCATGCTCTTCAAAATATTAAAAGGATAAACTCCCACAACTAAATTGTCAAAGGCCTTTTTCTGTATAATTAATAAAATGAAATAAATCTTCATCTTTATTTTTACAAGCTAGAATAAAGAAGATTGATCTGATTGAAAATGTCAGTAGATTATGTAGTATAATTTTGCTTCATTTTAAACATAATTTGTTGACTCACATGTCAGGTTCACAAGTTATTCAAGTTAAAATCACTAATCATTTTAAGAATCATTTTTAGGGTGTTTACTTGAAAAATGTTTATAATTTGGAGGAATATATTTTCAAGGACATGTATACCAATATACCATCATAATATTGTGTGTTGCTCATTATTATCAATGAAATGCAGTTCCCTGATTATCAAAATAGAATGGGTAGTTTTTCACAAGTAGATTGAGGAACAAAAAAATCCACCATATACATGTATATTGGATTTGTTGATAACTTCAGTCTTGTTATAATGGTCTATATATAATACAGTAAAATTTAGATAAAAATGGCACTGATAAATATATTTTTGTCATTTTAAAAATTTTATATTTAACAAAAGAGGTGTTTTTTGGCCATCAGCCATTAAGCTTAGGACTGCTATATAACGACTTGGGAGTCTGCTGCAGGAGGCTGAATCAAGTCGATAACCTGAGTTTCCAGATGTAAGTCAACATTTGTCTTTAGCATATAATAAGAGATTTATACCACTTTCACTGCAATCTGTAGCAAATTTTGTAGTATATTAACCTTAAATAAAACAGACATTCAAGTTGCTGCATTAAAGTGGGTTAAATATTAAGAATGGCCAAGAAATGTATTTGGGCTGACAAAATGTCCCTAGGAGAATTTTTTAAATTTTGATCAGGTCTCTTGATGTGAAGAGAAACACAGTGGGTAATCGTCACCCTCTTCTTTGTCAAACTTACGTGTCCTTAAGCTTCATAGAGACATCAAAGAACAACTATCAAAAGGCTCTGGAATATAACCAGTTAGCAGCAGAGATCTACAGGGTTTGTAAAATTTTACAGGGTATGTAGAAATTCACAAGGTTTGTCAAAATTTACAGGGTATATAGAAATTTACAAGGTTTGTCGAAATTTACAAGGTTTGTCAAAATTTACAAGGTATGTAGAAAAGAAATTTACAAGATAAGCAGAAACTCATAGGGTACCAGTACCAGTAAACAAAATTTTCAGGTAATAGTGGATAACAGATAAAAAAAATATTTTTTGACCATGAACTGTAAAATAAAGATAACTCTTATAATCTATGACAAAATAGTTTCAATTTACCCAAAAATCTAAAATGAATTCCATTTAATTCTTTTATTGTTGTCCACTTTCCAGTACTTAATTTTATGGTAAGGAATAAATTCATAATCAAGGGAAAATGCATTTAGAGTGTGCTATGAATATTGGCAACATTTGAAAACCCCCAACAGTAAACACCATTACTATTTATGTTGCTATCTCAATTATTAAAACTATAGCCATTAATGTTGTCTGTTAAGAATTCCATTCTTTTTCTCATGTATGAGAAGCTTAGCCTCAGTGGTTTTGTGGTTCTGTTGCTAACATTGTTATTAATAGCAGCATCTTATATTATTCCATCTCATAATTATTAAAACTTTTCTCCTTTTTTCCCAAATGCCATTTGTCATTTTTAGTTAAATTTTTTAAAACTTTCAGAATTGAAATCAATTTAAAAAGGTACATGATGACAAAATATTATTTTAAGGGCCCAAAAAAAAAAAAAAATCAATAGTTTATCAGGCCCCGCCCAATAGTTCAAAAACAGCCGCATTGATTAAATTTATTACATATTAAAAAGGGAAATAACTAAATTTTTTATTTTTCCAATTTGAGAAAGAAAATATTTTTCCCTTTTTCAAAATGCTAAGAAAGATGTTTTTATTAAAAAAACAGTATCTCTCTTTTAAATTACAATATTTTATGAGTTAACTTATAAATAAAAGTTGAATACATATTATAACTACATGTAATTTCAAGAAACAAAACTTAAGAATTAGTAGACATTATCATTTTATTGCACAACTGACTTTAAAAAAGGTGTAAAACCTGCTTCTAAAAAAAAATAAATAAATAAAATAAAATAAAAAAATAAAAAAAGCCTGCCTGCTGCATTGAATTTTGAATTTTTTGGCCTGAGAAACTATTGATTATTTTTTTTGGCCTAATATTGCTTGCATACAAAGTTTGATATGCAAAAATAAATATCTCTTAAGACAGAATACTTTTTTTGTTCATGTAAATCTAATTCATTTTTAAGTATTGAGCAATTTTTTTTTCACTTGGCCATGAACATATGCCTGTTAAAAATTCATTTCCCTTTAAAAATTCACTAGCCTTAGGTGTTGTGCATTGAGATTTGTCAGCCCTAGGTAAACAGAATTTAACAGGGCAAGGAGAATTTTAGAGGTAATAAAACAGAAATTGACAGGGTAGCAGAATTTTCCAAATTTATTTAGCAGAAATTTACAGGATATTCAAAATTTTGGACAGAGCCAATTTAATGAACAACAATAAATACATTTAGCATTTTCTCAGCCAAAATTTTTAAAAAAAAAATAAACACTTTTTAAATTTTTTAATTAAATATACTTCATTTAAAATAAAGTTATAACTTCAATTAATCCATCATAGTATCATTTTTCTGAATTCTAAAGTCCTTAATGTCATTTGTTGTATTCTCTTTTCATACTTAACAGGAAAGTGGGACTCCAGAAAATGATGTTAATTATCAAGATGCAGAAAAACATCATTTTGAATTTGATTAATTAAAACAGGATGGCAGATGTTGTAGAATTATACATACCATTTTGTGAGTTAGGTTTTTGACCATTTTAAAAACATTATCTTGAAAAAAAAAATAGCGTAAAAAAAGTAAAAAGTTTGCAATGTCCACCTGTGTTTTTAATTAATATTATCAAAATTTTTCTTTAATTTGCCATGAAATTTTGATGCTTTTGCAGAATATTAATTGTTTACAAACCATAGCAGAATGCCTCTTAGTAATTTAAAAAACCCAACAAAACAGATAAGAAGTACCTAATTTTCGGGTTTTTTTTCATTTGATTTTTGGAGAAAGAAATAACAGTGGCAATGTACACCTTATAAATGGAACATTGCCATTGGTCATGCGACTTTGTAAAATACCTAATACAGACCAAACAAGATGAAGTTTCTCAAAAATTTTTCTCAAAACATTAATCAAAACCAAAAATTTGTCATTCCAATATATTATGTTATCTTGATGAAGTTAACAAGAGACTTAATAATCCTGGTGAAAGGGCACCAAAACAGATTGGAGTGAAGGGGCCATGTCTGTTGATGAGGCACTTCAGAAGTTTGTATTTTAGTTTTAAAATTTGTCTTACACAACCTATTTGTTAAATTTTTAAATTTTTTAGGAAGTATGTAAAATATTTTAAAAAATGATACTTAAAATACATGATATCTTCAAATTTTTAAGTCCTATAACTAGTTGCTTAATACATTTTAGATGGCCTGCAGACAGACGTCTACTGGAATATAAATTTAGAAATCTGATTATCGGGGAATTCAGGGACACTTATTGATTCATTCAATGAGGTTGTCCACGGATCTATAACTTTGGTAAATGTTGAACTTTGTCCCGGAGATGTTTGAAAATCAAAAAATTTAACAATAAGATGTTTCTTAATTCAACATAATGCTCTGAATCATCTGCCAGAGAATGAGTGGAATGCTTTCTGGTTAGTTCCCAAAAAAAGGAATTAAATTATTATTTGTGGGGTGGAGAAAAACAATTTCTTTTGGTTATGCTCCACCTGAATATGACTGGGGGAAAATTTAAATTTGTCATGTCTGTCTTCTGACCATCCATCTGTCCTTCAGTTGCATTTTCCATTTAACTTATTTAAAGTTCAATTTCAAAGAAATATTCTAATTTTTTTTTATCAAAGTTATATACTGATAATATTGATAAGAGCTCTTCAAAACATAACATTTTTTTTTCCTGATTTCTTGTGGGATGACCTCACTTTTCCCAAATTACTGTTTAGTCAGTGGGAAAGAACCATTCAAGAAGTGTAACAAAAACAAGCTGACACATACTGAAATAAGGTACTCAACTGCATCAGCCTTTTTTTTTTACCTTTCCTTTGACTTTTTTTTTCTCAAATTACTCAGTTTTAAAGAAACAATTCAAGATATGTTATCAAACTTAATATACTTTTAGTACTAGTGAAAGTATTTACTGCATCAAAACTTTAACCTTGAACTTTTTTGACCTTGACCTCACTTTCTTTAATTTGCATACTGCTTATTTAGAGAGGTACATAATTGTGGGGTATTTTAAAGCTATTGTTTTGTATGTAAGTCTTTATTTTTTTTTAAAGTCTTAACATTTTCCCGATATTTTGCTTGTTTAAATTTTATTTAAATTTATCTCTTTTTCTTTGTAGAACTGTGTGAGAAAAAACACTTTGGGGAAAGTTATGAAAGAGAGAAACAGCCAAGAAAATTTAAGATACTACAAACAGTGGGCAGAACATGACAAGGATAACCCACAACCATATTTAAAAGTGGGTATTATTAAGCCCCGCCATGAAAATGGCTGGGGTATATGATATTGTGTTGTCATGTCTTCTGACTTAGAAATATGAATGATTGATACATTTATGTGTTTTATGTTTGAAAAATTTAAACCATGGAGACACCACTATACACCAGTAAAGAGTTAAAAGGTTGACCTTTGCTCGGCAATCAGGGCCATTGAGCAGTTTTTTCTTATTTTTTTTAATCAATTTTGGACTTTCACAGCCTTGCCTTGAACCCACTATCTTCTGATCTCTACCTTTTTTATGACATTCACTCCCATATTTATTGATTTTTAACTCCATTTAACCAAAAGCTGAAATACATGTAACGTATTCTGACAAAATTGTATGTTGCCTGTCATTATTTGAAAAATTTTCATTGTTCCATCGTCTCTGGAACCACAAATCCTATTTTTAGCAAACTTTACACAGAATATCTGACAATATAAAGAAAGGGGGGGGGGTTGAAGCATGATGGAGTTGATGGAGTTGGCCCTGGTTGGGTCACATCTTGGATCAGAGTTTAACATTTGAATACAGGATATGTATAAGGGAAAGGTTCCTTAAAAAAGCTTCTTCTAAAAAAAATAAAAAAACAAACAAACAAAAAACAAACAAACAAAAAAACAAAAAAATCAAGATGAGTCACATTTGAAATAAGGAAGCCTCATCAGATAGTATAGTTTATTTATTTCCTCCAGTGTGCACCTGTGGGGACAAGGCAGGACCACAATAGAAAATAAAACATTTTTATATAAATTTATGGGGAAAGAACTGAGAGAGTCTTCTCAAGATCAACAAAGCCATGATTAATAATACATGTGTATTAATATGAAAGCATCTTCAATTATTAAGATTCAAGAATGATCAAATTATGGGGTAGAATGAGTCCTCAATAGGAGATAAAAGTTCTTTAGTGATACTCATAGTACTGATACATATTGGTACGATCAATAAATGTTTGTCATAGTTTTTTGTACCTCTACCTTCCCCTTCCCTTAGATCTTCAATTTCATTTCCCTCTTCATGTATATCTTATTAAAAAAAATATCCGGAAATTTTTCATAAAACCTAATGACATACACCTATAAATCTCTGCAAGAACATTTCAATTATAGATTTTAAAATAGACATTTACATGTATAAGGCATATTTAAGAGGTTGTGTGTGAGTTTGTTGTAACTTCATCAAGAGGTTCTTGAGATACTTGTTTGCCATTATCCGATGTGTATTCCAAGTAATTTTGTATTTTTTAAAACTTAATAGAAATTCTCTTGAGAATGTCATGGATTAAACATCTTCAATAACTATACAAGTTTTTGGAGGACTGTATAATTTTTGGAACTTGTGTCCAATCCCTTTGACATATTGTCAATAAAATATGTTCTTCATTATTTAACAATGTCAAAAAGTAACAAAAAATACCAGTTTTCCAAATTCCATTTTTTTCTTTGTGCATGAAGGTTTGTTACTGTCTTGCAATGGTTGGTGACATTGAAGAGGCCAAGAAATATTGCACAAAAGCAAAAGAAAAAGCTAATATGGATGGTAATAATGATCAAACAGATATACAACAAAAGGTAAATATGAACAATTCATTATCGTGAATTGATTAAAAAGAATATCATTAACATAATTATATTACATTGTAAGTTAGAGTGTTGTTAATGTTAAAACACATTTGGGCAGTAAAAGGAATTGATTAATATCTTTTCTTGATTAGTTAGGGTGTGGGCTTGGGGCATATAAATAGCAGGGAATATGTTTTATTCATGTTTTACTTCCTGGTTCTAAATTTTACGTTAATTTTTTTCTTTTTGTAGATTTTAACTATGTGGAATCTTCTAGAGGAAGCAGAAAAAGAAATGAATAAGGAGTCGTAAAGACAGTTGGATATTGTCAGATTAAATGTAGCATTCGATAGATTTTTACCTAATTAAAGCAGTGCTAGCATGTTACATCTACACAAGATGCTTTAAGATGAAAATTTAGAAAATATATATACTGTATACAATCATTCTACTAGAATGTGCAATAGATTAAAAGAATAGTACCTCTGACATAGAAAGTGTCAAATTATGCAATATTGCAAGTTTTATCTTACAATCTTGTATTAGGGTAGTATATACCAAAATCCTATGAGAATTGTCAAAATATTTTTCTCAATGAGTAAATTTTCTCTCTTCAGTGAAATATGTAATGAGAAAGGTAATTGTTACCTATCATAAAAATACAGATAATTTTTCTGTGCACAGTCTCTTTGACTTAGTAATGTTTAAGCAATTACATGTTTTTGCAGTCCAGTAGCATAACTGAGTCTATATTGCTAGTAACAAAAGTCATAATTTATTAGAAAGTTAAACATTTTTTTGGTTTATGTTAAAAATATTTGACATTGATGTTTACTCTGTATTTTTATTCAGGTTTCATTTTTGATATTTCTTATTTATTTTTCAACACTTGTATACCCTATACATTTTTATATTTACATGCCTGTTATTGGACATGTATTTACAACAAAATCTTATGCTGTGGTTTTTTGCATTTTATAAATTGAGATATCATATATTTGACAAAGCTTATCTGTGATAATAATTAACAGCTTTTTATTCCTTTACAGAATACTTTTCTTTTTTATTCAAACCTGAACAAGGCAGAATTATTTTCAAAATCTTCTGAGAAGAAAAAAAGAACACTTGCTGTGGCTCAACTTGACATTTTGATATATTAAAGACGTATTATCTATTAACAATAGTAACTTTCATTCATATGTTGACTCGATATACGAGGGCTGTTCAATAAATAATGTCCTCGGTGCTTGGAAAGAAACGAAAAACGCTTTTCAATCATTTAGTTTTACTGATTTAACTTAAATGTTCTATTTTAATTAAAACACGTGTCTGTAATATTTTTATCCAATTTCTAATTGTTTTTATAACACATTTTTGACTATGACTCTTCGTATACTGAAATATGGCAGATCCTATGATTTCCTGGACTTGGTTCTCCTTTCTCAAAGGTGTTTTTGTCAAGATTGGAAAATGAAACAAGTAAAAGGGTGAAAGATCTGGCGAATATAATTGGTGTGACAAAACATTAAGTTTCTATTCATCCCCCAAACTCCTGTACTCTTAGGACGCCTGGTTTTGGACGCTGTCATGAAGAATTTTTATGTAGTGGATTCCTGAATCTGGTTCCTTCCTCTCAAAAAGCTTTCGATTTTTTGCAAAAATTTTGCATTCTAGACTCCTCCAGAAATTGAACTGCTTCCCTGAATAAGAATTTGAACAACAAAACCCCTTGTATTAAAGAAAATGGCATATAAAACTGGCTTTGTGATCTTGCAGTTCTTTGCTCTTCTCAGACCTTTGCTTTTTTTACCAAATGCATCTTATTTAAAATTTGTTTTGGGAGTTTAAAGCAATGGATTCAAGTTTCATTATCTGTATGAATTTCAGACAAATATGGAAAACTACAATTTCTGACTTTTAAAAATAATTGTTTAGCTATTGTGTCACGCTGTCATGCCATTTGAATACTGTGCTAGTTCTGTCAAATGTTCCTTTAAAACGGTGTGAACTACCCCCAAAATGATGCCTATTAAAGTTGCTATGTATCTGAAAATCAATCAAACATCATCGGTGATAATTTTTTGAATTTTGGCAAACAGTACATTAGTTGTTGTAATTCCTAGTCGCAAAGGACGAAACCCATTTTTGATGCCCATTTTATCATTTCTGCTCATTGAAATCCACGTGCTAATGTGTCTACTAAACAGATATTGGTTTCTGTAAATTCCCATATTTCAGTGAATATTTGCTCACTCATCCATGGCACCTGATTCCACCTCGGTTGTGTTTGGAGGTCTTTGCTTGCTGTGATCCTGATCCCTGTGTTTGTCTAAATAATTGAACCTTTAGCTTGAATGCTCTTCGTTATCACCATATTTATAAAAAAAAAACCCGAGTTTATTTGTGTATTTCTTCTAGCATTCTTTGATTTATAATAAAACGTGTGGTCGTCTTGTTGCTTTATCATGACAAAATAACGAAGTTGGCTTTTCCATGATCTTCTTCAGAGGTATGTTCCATAAAAACCATATCAGTGGCAAATGCACTTAGTAAGACAACATCAGGTTTGGTTTAAGATTTTTCAATTTGGTCGTTGCCTCGTCAATTGTGTATGCCTAAGTCATGTTACTTACATCTACATATTGTGAATGTATTTCTGATTTTATTACTTTGTTGTTTTTCAGTAATAATGCTATAGACGTTGAGTTTCTGGTGTGTATTTCTTCACTTTTAGGCTATATGGGTTTTCTTGAGGGAAGCATTAATGTCATATGAGACTTTCTGGCTGAAGCAACCCAAATTAATCGATAGTCGGAGTTTTAGCTCAAACTAATCGTTTATTGAAATTTAATCCCAAAGTACTTGATAAGTGGGATTTTAGCCCAAACTAATTAGTCAGCTGGAATTGAAGCCCAAAAACCACTCTATAGCTGGAATTAACGCCAAAACTACTCGATAACAAGAATTCAAGACCAAACTACTCCATAGCAGGGATTTCAGAGAGAAACTTTCTTGGAATTGACAGCGATAGTTATCTGCTGACAGATTTTAATATCGGCTTCTCTGATGACTCCAGTATTTTTTTTCACAATCCCAGTGATTGATTCGACAGTTGTCTTCAATTTCTTTTCAGAATGATTGATTTATTGTATATTGTTTTACGTCCCTCTCGAGAACTTTTCACTCATACGGAGACGCCACCACTTGCCTGTGGCGAACTGCAATTTTTTCCTATACTCTTCACTCAGGGCCATTGAGCATGGAGGGATCTTTTTCGTACCAGCACCTACTGTGACACGGGACCTCTGTTTATCTGAAGGACTCCACAAAGGTCCCACAGTGGAATTCGAACCTGAGATGTCTGTTCAGAATGAAAATATTTCACCAATCTATTTTTATCGAGATTTAAAGAAATATTTGATTTCTGTTGGTTTTAAGCAGACTACTTTGCGTTTGTATGAATTACACAGGCATTTTTATCGACTGTATGTAATGTTCACATATTTTAAAATTATCATTATCAATACTCGTTCTACGGTTTTTTTTTTGTCTCATTGAAACATTTTAAGTTTACCTCCTGAATTGTGAGCGCTTGTTTTAGTTAAGGCTAGTCCTAAAAAATAAGAGTTATACTGACATTTTTACGATACATTTCTTTAAATGGTAATGTAATTAAGAAATTTTAAGTGTTAAATTTGAAAATAGACTTTTGAATATTTCTACAGAATTTTTTGCAGTAAGAAAATTTCGTACTTTTCTTAAACTTTTCATATGCATAATGTAACGCATTGAGATGTAAAGATGCGATTTCACACTTTTCACCAATTGAATCTTTTTTGACTTTGGCCTGCGTAAATAAACAAATTTATACTTCTTCTAAATATATTTGAATTTTGGAAGTTTTTTTGTTATTTATCCTTAAATAAGAAGACATTGCATTAAAATGTTTTTCATATCCTGTTTCTTTCCATGTTTAAAACTTATTAACCTTTGAACTGTCTGCAAACTGACATGGAAAATTATGTCTTGTTTACACTAAATACATCAGTCCCTGACTTTTGACTGACTGTCTCAGTTCTCTATGTATGTCTGAAGGTAACATATTACATATTGAAATGAACATCCCTATGGTCGACAAAATGGTAAAAATATTAAATCTAACAAGGAAAACATCTAAATCATTCCATCAACATGTACTCAATAATTTTTGAAAAAAGTTAACAAATGCATGTGATATTTCATTAACATAATTTTTTTTTCAAGCATGCAAATTTTAAACATCATGGATTTTGTTTAAACAGCAAGTTGCGCTTTCTGCAGCTGTTTTATTAATTTCCAGTACATTTGTAATTATACACATCGACCTATTTTGCACTGAGTGTTTCACATGGTGATTCATGAAGAAAAAGGCCCATGGCTGGACAACTTTTCATGTATTTGTCACCGGGGAAGTGATTAACAATTTACTTTTGAGTCGGTCTTATATATATGTAGAAGTAATAATGCAGTTGTGCAATGTTCGACTATGGGGATAACGAACAGTATATTGAGTTGTTAAAGAATGATCATCAGGGAAAGCTGTATCATACTTTGGCATCAATTACGGTAATTTTTGAAACTTTATTTTTACTTAATTTACTTAATTATTTATAGGTTATCTGAGTTTACTGAATTTACCCAAGTGACCTATTGCTATCCGTTTTCGTTCGTAGTCCGTTGTGCGATAACATTTAAATATTTTCAGTTTCTTTTCACAATCCACTGAACCAGTTTCTACCAATTTTGGTATAAAGCATCTATGAAAGCAAGGGAGTAAAATTTTTAAATCCATCGACCCTCACCCCCTGGTGCCTGAGGCTGGGACTAAACCATCAAAATATATGCAATCTTTAAAATTATTCTACGTTGCTCCTGTATGGACAACAAGCAGACAAGCTGTGGGCATAATTTTTGCTATAAGTATTAAACCCTCTACCAAAATTATGAAATTCATTGCCCCTGGGCCAGGAGTTTTAGTGCTAGGGTGGGTCTCTGTAGAATATACTTGTCAGTGAAAATACATTATTTCTTTTAAAATATTCTTCCCTGCTCTGGGTAATAAGCAAACAAACTAAATATGTAGATATGATGAACCTGAATGCCTCTTCTAAAATGTAAGTTGAAAGTAGGGCGGGACTATATATGTCCAAAATTATGGCGAAAAAGGGTACTTTTTCTAAGATTGTGAATTTTATGGCCCCTGGGTGTATACTGAAAATGAATAAATGCTTTGAAATCTGCCCCTTTTTAAGTGTATTCATCAAACATTCATGATGAGCAAGGGTGTCTTTTCCAAAATTGTGAAATGTATGGCCACAGGGTCAGGGGGTTCCTGTAGAAGGGGATGGGGACTACTGATTATATAGTTGAAATGCATTCTTTGTTCCTCTTCTCTGCCTTTGGGTTATGAGTAATCATTTGAGTACTAGTATGCTCAATGTAAAGTTATGATGAGCAGTGACCTCTTTCAAAATTGTGACATGAACCGAAGTCAGTTGTTAGAAAGTTGTAACATGATACTTAGGTAGCCTTTAAGGCCCGTGAGCCTCTTATTTAACTTTTTAAGGTTAATGGAATCTTTTCTGGTTTTTAACAAAAAGGAAAAAAACTCTACAATACGGAACTTCTAAAATAAAAATTTGTAAAAGATACTCTTGTTAATAAAAAAACACAGGATTGTTATGTCGTGGAAATATATTATATATTTGATATCAAGATAAAGATAAAAAAAATATTCATTTTTTAACAGGATTTTTATTATTTGAACATTACATTTTATTCAAGGGCAGCTGACTGAAAATTGACTGATAATGCAGTGCTTTCTGTGGATATTTTTGGCACTGACAGTGGAAATTTGCCAGTGTAAATTGCCACTGGTAGTTACTTGGGTGAATGACACAGGATCGAGTCATTCCCCTCGAAACATGCATCACAGAAGTAGCTTGGCAGGTAATGCTCATCAAATTAATCGACATCAAACAGTCCCCATCAACTGGAGCTCTCGAAGAAGTCTCTCTCGAGCATCCGAAAATGTCCCCGTCCTTTTTAATAGGCAAAACATTTATCCGTCAAATCGGAACAGAGTGAAAAGTTCGACAGGTCTGAACGTTAACAGTGACAGATCGTTTTCTGGACAATGGGGATCTCAGAAAAAAATTGTACACAGAGAAGACACGAGAGAGAAACCATATTCTAGCAGCACCGCATCGAGACTTTCTGAAGCACAAAAAAGACAAATTGTGGATTTGCATAACAAGATACGAAGAAGTGTTACACCTAGCGCAGCAAACATGAAGAAAATGGTAATTAAGAACTTTTTATTAGTATATAACCATCTCTAGATATATTAAAACAGTTCATTAGTACAACATATATACATGTATAGTAAAAATTAAACATTTAGAGCTGGGACACAACTTTGGAACAAATGGCCCAAAAGTATGCAGAAACGTGTTCTGGTACACACAATGCAGACCGACATAAACGGAAATGGGCAAACTTCCGGAATATCGGCGAGAATATACATCACACTTGGGATTGGGTAGCAGAATATGAAGATGGTGTCCTTGTCCAAAAGACACGTAATACTTTAAGATCTATTTTCTTAGAACATGCAATTTACTTCCTAATCAATTACAACATCGGTCTACCTAACAGTAGATTCAAAATGTGTTTATTGCTATATACAATAACAATAATAACGGACCATTTACAGTTACTATTATAATAACCGACTATTTACAGTTATTATAATTATCGACCATTTACAGTAACTATAATAACCGACCATTTACAGTAACTATAATAACTGACCATTTACAGTAACTATAATAACCGACCATTTACAGTAACTATAATAACCGACTATATATTTATGATAACTATATCATGTATAATAACTGACTAATTACAGTACCTTTGAACATTTCCAAAGTCCTGCACAGATGGTGGGGAGAGAAAAATAAATATGATTATCGGAATCCTTACGGTTGTCCAAAGGGCTGTGGTCACTATATTCAGGTAAATAACAAACCGAAATGTACGTTTGTTTGATTGATCGACCATGGGTTTACAGAATAGAATTTTCATACGTGTTACTTTTTTTTTTACTTTTAACTTGTTGTAGATGGTAAAGGATGTTTCATTTGCAATCGGTTGTGGAACATCCCTTTGTGAAACGGTAAAAGGACGTAATTATAAAAATGCACACATTTTCGTTTGCAACTATGGAGACGGGTAAGTCTACATTTTTGTATTTAGACAGGTTTTATTGGTATGCAATACACAGTATTTGACAGTCATATTACTCCAATCACATTGATATCTGTTACATCCCTGAATAGCTGCAGATCTGTAGCGGCATGGTCTTATTTATTTGTCTTTGACCAAGACCAAAAACAAATATATAAAACCATAACGCTACAGATCTGCAGCTAATCCCTGAATTGTTCTTAATATATTGAAAAATATTTTTAAAATTATTAATTTATCCTAAGTAAATTTTAATGCAGAAAAAAAAGAGAAAATAATTGCTGACAATATAGTTGCTTTGCATGTATTTTCAATGTCTGTTTCAGCTATAACGAATCCATGGAGCCATACTACGAAGGAACACCCTGTTCAGACTGTCCCACGGGGCACCCAGTGTGTAACCAGGGCCTCTGTGATGTCCCCTGAACATTCATAAGGCAATGTGATATAATCGATTCTGTTATTTTCATTTACTGTTAACAAAAGAGGGCAGAAATAAAACGGGTAAGAAATAACCCAATATACAGAACTTAATATGCTGAAACAAAACTACGGTTCATGCCTAAAAGGTTAAAATTTAAAAACTAGGAAAAAAATTAATATAATGGCAAAGTCCATGTTTTGCTTTGGGAGACCTGAAATAAGTGTCAAATCAAAAGATAAAGTAAGAGGTGCACAATGTCATGATGTAATAAAGAATATGTAAAGGTATCATTAAGTTTTATTCAGTGATAAAGGAGGAGTTGTGGAGAAGAGATTACACTTCAGTATTATAGAAAAAATGACCGTGTCAATGTTTTGCTATGGGAAACCCCTAATATGTTTCCGATGAAAAAGTAGAATAGGAGGTCACAATGACATTATGTAACAAAGAATCTGTGAAAGTCTTATTGAATTTCATCCAGGGGTATAAAAGGATTTGCGAAAGATTGGTAACCCAAAGCGCAACGGACGGACATCCCGATCACTATATACCCTCCCGCTTGTATCATACAAAACTCATAATACTCCTGAAGGTGACCCTCTCTGTGAATTTTCCTTCTACTTACCTCATGAAAACAACTTAAAAAGTCGAAAGAAAAACTTTTCACTTATTTCAAGAAATACTGAAACTGAACAGCTATTCATCGATTATAAGAATGACAAAGAGTGACATATAATACTTTCTTTTTTTAACACCTTTTCTCTACTATTCATTTTTCAAACAGATGAATTGAAAGAAATATAGAAATCTTTAAACAGATGGAGTACACTAACAGTTCCTTTTTCGGGGAAGTATTACTATAAAACGGGATTACATGTATTCCTTTTTTCATTAATAAAAAAAAACATTACTGTATACGGAAATTTACGTCATATTTTTAAAATAATGCCCCAAATCAGTTTATTAAATAAAAAGTGCATGAAATAGGATGTGATGTGTTTAAACATTATAACACTGGAACAGAGCTTTTATGTTCAATTTTACATATTTCAGTCATTAGAATATTAATATCCAACATAACAGAGGTACATTAAGTGAATGAAAACCCCAAAACGGAACTGTCTTTCAGTTTCACAATTAATATCACCTAGAAGAACAAAAACCAACAAGAGACATTTTCTCATAATTTATGTAATTTTTTTTTAATGTTTAACAATATAAAACTACATGTTTGTTCACAGAACAAATTCTTATTCTACAAAATCATACATTTTATTAATTGAATCACAGAATAAAAAAACAAATAACACATTCGTCGAGTTCATTGAATTCAAATTTAAAATAAAAAGCATTATACGCACTGTTGAAAAATAAAAAAAAAAGGACAAAAAGCGAAAAATGCTCTCTACTCTCTGAGTGCATTAAAGATATTCAATGAACACCCTTTACCTTAGTCAGCAATGCCTCCTACATTATTCTACACCTTTAACAATTTAATAAGTACACATGATCATTTTTCTTGCGGAAGGTCATATCTTTTGTTCATTGTTTCACAATTATATGTGATCTGGCATGTAAATTACATATCAACCATATACAGTTAAAAAATGAATATTATGCTACAAAAATGTTAAATTATGTGTGAAGAAAAAGGAATGATATATTAAAAATAAAACTATAATAAATAACAAACATATTTATAATGGCAAGGATTAACATATAATATAACACACTTATTGGATGATGTAACCATTCTTCATAGACCCAGCATGACTATTAACATAATGTGAAGTCTGGATACTGGTTGTGAAGATATGTTTACTTTATGAAAGACACAGAACAAAAATGTCATGTATAAAAATAAATGTGGAGGATTTAAGTAACTTACAAAAATAATTCTGTCAGCAATCGGATTTCAAAGTTAGAAAGCTGACTTTATTGATAAATGAATTTATTATTCCTCTATTTTAAGTACATGTAAAAACCATCAACATTTGAAGAATATGTATGTAGATTAAAATAAAGCATTTAAAGCATATCTGTTAAATTACATTTAGTAAAATAAACTAATTCCATCTTTTAGATATCTTCCAGTCACATTTCGTATGAATCAAATATTGTATATCAACGGGCTTAACTTGTTCAGATTATGACCAGAGCTGGTTATAATCAATTTATAATAAATAGAAATTTTATTCAACGTATATTGAAACATAAGCAAACCACCTAAAATTAAAGTTAAGCAAAAATTTAATACTCTTCACTCAATAACAACGGTCAAATTTTGCATAATGTACTAATTAGAATTTTGGCAAATGACCGTTGAATTAATAGAGTCTTGGTTTGTTACAACATATATGCACCAAATACTGACGTATATACGTACAATGTTTTTGAACACGTTTTGGTTATTAACAAAATCTATAACGATGTGGAATTGTATGACACAATATTTGTTGCGTTAAATAATGTAATGTTGATCCCATCAAAGCCTGTTCCATTCATTTTTGCCGTCAAAAACCCTGCTGGAAACTCGTTTAAATTGTAAAATGGTGTAACCCACAGCACCATTGCCAGAATCAAAACCATCACTGTGACTAAATTTATGAATGAACCGGCAATCACCTATATAAAGATATAAATAAAGGTTCTAATAAGGTTAAAAACTTACATGTACCTGAAGATACGTTTTAATTAGAGGTAATGTGAGCATTAAGGGACTCCTACCCTCAGTCAGGAAGAACAACTCTTTAATTTATAATTTAATTCAAAAAGTCTTGAACTTCTTAGAAAGGTCTAATTAAAAGTAGAAATTTTTATCCCGTAAAAGATACCAATGTTTATTAACATGATATGAAATTAGAAGTGATTTATGAAGCTTTGCAAAGAACCTTGAAGCACATTGAGAGGCATATAATGAAAATTGTTGCATGAAAAGATTTAATTTTCAAGCTTCATTTAAAGACTTTTTGAATTAAATTATAAATTAAAGAGTTGTCTTTCCTGGCTGAGGGTCGGAGTCCCTTAAGCTCACTAAGTGGTCCCCCCGCCTCATTATACCCCCCGCTTGAAAAGTGGGAGGGTATATAGTAATCGGTATTTCCGTCCGTCCGTCTGTACGCCCGTCCGTCTGTTACGCTTTGGGGTACCCATCTCTTATCCGCAACTCCTATCAAACCACTGAAGGAAATTTGATGAAACTTTCACAGAATCTTTATTACATATTGTCATTGTGCACCTCCTATTTTACTTTTTGATCTGACATATATTTTGGATTTTCCAGAGGAAAACATGGATACTGTCATTATAATCATATGGGAGGCGGGGGGTATTATTTAGTGAGCTCATTGCTCACAGTTCCTCTAGTTTATAATTATAATGGCAAAGTCCATGCTTTGCTCTGGGAGACCCGAAATGATTCAGATCAAAAAGTAAAAATAAAAGATGCACAATTGTTTAACTAGTATGTTATGAAGTATCAGTGAAAATTTCTTAAAATTTTATTCAGAATTATAGGAGGAGTTGCAGATAAGAGATAGTTACCCATCAATATTATAAAAAGAATTGCTGTGTCCATGTTTGTTATGAAAACCCTGAATATTTGTCCAAATAAACTTTATAACAGAAGGCACACAAAGGCACTATGTTGCAGTGATTCTTTGAAAGTCTCATTAAATTTCATCCAGTGTTATAAGAGGAGTTGCGGATAAGAGATAGGTACCTCAAAGTGTTACAGAGGGATGAAGTACAGCTAGACGACTTACAAACGGACGGACATCGCGATCAATGTACATGTTTAACCTGCCCCTTTTTTAAGCAGGGGTATAAATATGAAACTTACACATTAGATATTTACGAAAGAATTATTTCCAATCATTACTTTACCATACATACATGTATGATTAACATACATACCATATCTTTGACCTTCAGGTAACCTGTAGAAAATACAATGGCGTTAGGAGGGGTCCCCACAGGTAACATAAATGCAAAAGAGCATGAGATCGCTACAGGAATCATGAAGGAAAGTGGATGCACTCCCAATTCAATTGCCTAAAATTTAAAAATATAAGATTAAGACATGGCGAATCAATACATTTTTAGATTAAAATAAAGTAAAATGACGTTCTAAGAATACTTAAAATATTTCAAATATAGATTTGTGTCTCATTTTTAAAAATCCTTTTTATACCTTATAATACATGTAGCTCACTACCTTCTATCAAAGTAATTTTATTGATGATTACTGGTTTCCGATGATTGATTCATAAAAAAGAACGTTAATTTCCCACGCCCCATATTATTAGTTTACAAAAAAATACCAAAGAAAAAAAAAACGGGATTTGTCATCACCAAAATTCAATCAAAGCATGGCAAAAATTTTCACGTGACTTGTTGCAACATACCAGCTCACCGACGATTGGAAGGAAGAGAGTGGCCGTGGCAGAGTTACTCGTCACATTGGTCGCTAAAGCCACCATGATCGAGAGAAGAAGCGCTGCCGTATACGTTGATAGGCTCTTCATTACAATAGCCAACTGGTCACTAACCCACTCTGACAAGCCAGAAGACTGCAAATAATTTAGGTATATTGATAATGTAAGTGTAATTAGGTATACAAGGGTTTAATTGACCTACTTTGGTACAGGGTCCTCAACCCTTTCAATTGGAATTTTAAATATAATAATTGGCAAAAATTGGAAATATTTTTCTTTAGTTTTACTTCTTAATAAAGAGTTAGATTGAAGGTGTACGTTCTTATTAAAGACAAATTGAACATACAGATGCAAGATAAAGTTTTAAGTGTAAATTGTCTTTTACCTCGCAGGCCGCGGCCACTGCGAACCCTCCGCCCATCAGTAATAGAACACCCCACGGAATCTTTTGATTCACCGTCTCCCAGTCCAACAGAGGCTGGAACTTCCATTTTTCCTCGTCAGAGATATCCTCAACAGTTGTGCCTTCCTCTTCATCTCTTCTCGTCTCTTTAAACAAAAAAACAGCCCTTATTTAACTATGAAAATAGTAAAATTCGTTAAAAACAAGAAACCCATGGGCCACATCGCTTACTTTTGCACTTAGGAAAACCAAAAATCATTTCAGTAAAAATTCACTTTGAAGGGAGGTAAATTTAAAACTATTAGAGGATACATTTAAGGAGAAGATTGAGAAGAGGATTTGTTTTACATAAACATTGTAAATTTCGTTTGAAAATTTAAAAAAAAATTGATCATACATTTTGCCCTTTCCCTAACCCAGGGGTCAGAATTTGAATAAATTCGAATCAACACTACATGAGGATGCTACCATGTCAATATGACTAAGCATAGATGTGGCCCCATCCTACCCCTTGGTCCCATAATTTGAAAAAGCTTGAATCTACATTATGTCGCGAAGCTTCTGTCGGTTAATTGGTTCTTTAGTTCTTGATATAAAAGGAAAAAAATGGAAAAATCAGATATACGATTGACACCTAAAGGACATACGATGGAGATAGACATTATTATTTTGAGCCTATGGTTCATGTGAGCTAGAAACTGAAGACATACGTTTTGCTCCCGTCAGAAGAAGAAAGGGATGTGTTATCGAAATATACATATATTACATTGATGCACGATTTGTGTTAAAATATTACCTTTTTTCATCCACGGAATATGGGATGGAAAAGCAAATAGGAAAGCTGCAACGAATACTGCAGGGATGCTATCCCCAGTGTACCTATTAAAAGTAAATTAGTTGTGAAGTTGAAATAGAACACAGGAGTTGAAGCTCACGTTTAATTTCTAGTTGCCATTAAAGTTACCCTGATTCAAAGAGCGCTCCCCATCCCGGTACGACCTGTGGCTGCCGCGTCATCCACAGCAAGGCTAGGACGATGAACACAACCAACACAACAATCTCCTGAAATCTGAGGTATTTATATCAATGTAGACAGCCACAAATGGATATTTGACGTTCATTGTAATAAAATCATTTCAGAAACTATTACTCGTTTATGTACAGATTTTACCAAGTTTATAAAAATGATAAATTATACTCACGTCATTGGCCCTAGTCTTTTGTAAGCTTTCCTTAAATATACCCTAACACTTTCATAGGAATCTGATTCATTTTTTATGCATCTGAAATGTGGAACTAATTGTAATCATCTGTAAAATGTATTACAAATTGTTTTAATTTGTAAAACGTGGTACTATCTGTAAAATATGGTTCAAATTGTTATATTCCACTAATTGTTATCATCTGTAAAATGTGGTTCTAATTGTTATCATCTGTAAAATGGATAATTTATTGTTATCATCTGTAAAATGGATAATTTATTGTTTTCATCTGTAAAATGTGGTTTCATTTGTTTTAATTTTTACCTTGTACCAGCATAGAAGACTTGCAGCCAGATCCATGATATGATCAGACAAATGAGAGACAGAGGGAAGCCCACGATCAACCAACTGGCGAAGGAGATGCCAGAGTCAGGTATGCCTCTTTTCTGATAGATGCTTATAGTAAAAGATAATAAACTTATTTCCACTTTTAATTTTTGAATTTAATAATATCATAATAAAAAACGATTTGGAAGGTGTTCAGATTTGAGATCAAAATGAAACCTTTAAGATGATGCAAACTTGTATCAAAAACCATGACTAAAAGGTTTATGTTTGTATCAAGTTAAATAAATAAGTGTACAGTCATAAATTTTTAATTCTTCATTCAGTTTCACAAGAATGCGATTTAAGAAGACATAAAGTCAGAATTCAGAGTAGTAAGGATAGTTACAGATAGGTAGACTATTGAACATCATATGAAGTTTACAATGTCTTAAAGTTTAGCATTCACATTACTTAAAACCAAGAAATACCAATTCATTAATATTCATCTATTTTTTGTTTGTTTGTATTGTCTGTATTTTAATGAATGATAACCAATTTCAACATATGGAGTGAAGAAGTTTTGACAAATAACCACTGTTCAATTTTTCAGATTGTTTCTTTTATACTACTAGTATTAATATAAAAGAAAGAATCTGAAAAATAAACTTAAAATATTTAAGTTCTTTTGTTTGTCTCTACTTTGCCAGACTTACTCGTCTGCTATAGTTTTGAGGATTATATTGGGCGGAGTCCCTGTCAGTGTTGCCATTCCTCCAGTATTGGCGGCAAAAGCTGTACAGAGGGCAAACGTCTTGGTGAGACGGATGAATTTGTCATTTGGTGAAAAGTTTGGAGCGCTAGATTCGAGATCTATATCCCTGCTGTCTCTAAAAATATAATCAAAACCTATATTAAGAACAGGGAGGATAATTCTTACATCCTCTGCTTAATGTTGTCTACTAAATCGTAATAGAAGGATTTCCTAGCTGCCTTATTCTGCAAATAAATTGTCTACATACTGACAATTTTTTTTTATGATTTGGTCTAAACAGCAACGACAAACTTAGTCATTTTCTTAAAGGACTGCTACTCAAATATACACAAGAAGGCTTATGTATTTAGTATTTTCCTTATACCCTGTGTGATTTACTCTATGTGTAATGCTTAATTTTATAGCAGAATTCACCTATAAATCTTTCCATGCGTGATTTCTAGTAGACGTTTTTTCCTTTCATATTCTGGTTGGGATATTGAGAGAAATAAATGAAATAAGGTTTAATTTGTCTGGTATCGATTTTTATAATCGCGTCAATTTACAAAAGAGCTTGCCTTTCTTTACCACAGTATACATGTATTTATTTACTGTCAAATGATGACTTTGTTAGCTTTTAAATAAGACAATATATACGTCGGCTTAAATTTAAATGATTTTATCAATAAAAAGCAACTTTGATATCATTTGAATTTTGTTCATTCTAAGAAATAGTTATTTTGATTTACGTAAAATCTTGACAATTTGAATGTCTTTATGTATTAAATCCAGATATTATGTATTGTCCTTGGTGGTACTTTATATTATATTTCCATTTTACTTACACATTCCTTTCCTTGTGTTGAATTATCTAAGGGGGGTCTACTGTATAACCCTTTCCCTTCTTCCCTGAGATTGACTGTATAACCTTTTCCCCTGGGATTTGATTGTATAACCCTTTTTCTGTGGTTGACTGTATAAACTTTTCCCTGAATTGTACTTTATAACCTTTCCCCCTGGGGTGTACTGTATAACCTTTTCCCTGAGGTTGACTTTATAACCTTTAATCACTAAGTTGACTTATAACCTGTGGATTACTGTTAATCTTTACTATAACCTTTTCCCTTGTGGATTTGTATAACCTTTCCCCCTGAGCTTTATAACCTTTTCCCCCTGTGGATTACTGTATAACCTTTTTCCCCCTCCCCTGTGGTTTACTCTATAACCTTTCCCCCTGATACTTACGCGTCCCTCTCCCGGGGCTTGATACTGACTTCCTCTCCCTCCAGAGTTTCTACATGTACAACGTCTCCATTCTCTATGCTTTTATTAACCCCCTGCTCTACAAGCTCAGTCTCCTCGGCGGGTTCTAAAATTTTAAAAAGATATTTTTAAGTCGTTCAAATTTAATCTCCACAATTACAATAATGCACAATGACAATACGTTATGAGCAGTCGAAAAATCAGTAAATAATTCACGGAATGGAATTTTTGCCAATTATCTTGTTTCCTGCATGTATAATGATTCGATTCATTTTTTGATGCTTGGAAATTTTTCATACTCAATTATTATTTTTAAAAAAACACAATAAAGCCAGCCATTTTTAGCTTTTCATTACAAGTACCATCTGTCATGGATTCCTTCATGACGTGGAGAATGGCGTTAAGGATGGGCACCATCATGGCGGTGGTTGCGGTGTTGCTCATCCACATAGAGAGAAACCAGCAAGGCAACATGATTCCCAACATAAGCCTGTATAGAAAGGGGATGCTTAATTTTAACCCCAAAAACCCGAACACATCAAAAACTTTTAAAACTTTCAAAAACATAAAATGATGAACTGTATCAGTTTCAAGCCTTGAAATTTAAGATACAATTTTATTAAAAAGATATTTGAATTCAGAAAAAGAACATGGTCGACTGATTCTAGTGAATGTATTTTTTTGTTTTTACGAATTTCAAAGTAACATCAATGTAGGTGATGGTTGTTGAACTGCTGGTTATAGCATTTGCACATTTCCTAAAAGTCGATTAGCAGATCGATATGCTGTAATAGTCCAATTATTTCAAACGTGAGATTCATTTGTTGGCAAACGCGACAGCCACAAATCCCACCGGCCAAGACAGCCCCTTTGTTGATAGCAGATTTATGGTGTCGTTTATTCCGAAAGGATTTTTAGTATTACGTCATAGCGTTTTGTTATCAAGAGTGCAATTTTCAACAGTCTATTACCTAAATGATTTTATGAAAGTTTTTTTTTTGTTTCAAAAAATCATGTTGAATTATGCTTTATTTCTTTATTCAGACAATTTGTGATTATATGCATATTATATGTAAATTTATAAATATGTCCGTTGTTATTTTAAATCAACCCATCTATATATTCTTTAGGAAAATTACTTCAATTTCTACATAGTTTAGCAATGTGGAACATGTCCACCAGACAAAAGTATTTGAGCCAAGTTTGATTCAAATAGGCCCATAAGACGAAAGTGTGAAAATGTTTATTCAAACAATGATGGTTTGTGATTCAGCTGATTTAAAAAAATCTTGGTTACCATCTTGGATTTGGACCGACGAGTGTCAGAGCGGTAAAGCGATTCTTTTGTGAAGATTCCATT
>NW_026930865.1:0-2500 GCF_032062105.1 Saccostrea cuccullata
CTGATTTCCGAAAAAATTTGTTTGTGTTATTTATCCTTAAGGTCTTCCGCTCTCAGCGGGGAGACCTTGCTCTGCTTCTGATGGTTAAGATTATTCCCTATTATTCTTTTTTTTCCTAGACGCCGACTTTTGAGACCTCGTAACTCGTTCATTTTCTCAAAGGATTTTGCTCAATTTCAGAGGTTATAGACATTTATAAATTCTATCAGAGTGCTTACTTTAATTTCAAAAAGTCACTTCCGGTTTTGAGTTATTTCTCTTTCAAGGAAAATTTATAGGCTTTCGTTGCCAGACAAAGGCTTAGAGATGGCTAAAGCTGGAGCAGAAATTCTACTGATTTTAGACAATAGAAGGATTGAAGTTGTGCACATCGGTTTTTGTTTTTCGATTTCTCTATTCCAATGGGCTGTATCGCGGTCACAAATTAGAACGCTCAAAAGAGCCAAAAATTACTCATATTTTGCTTCTTATCTTCTAAACTAAAAAAAAATTGTTAAAGTCGTATACGCTATATGAACGCCAAATTTTGTGTGAAACAAAATGATTAAATGATTTAAATCACATGAAGTGTAATGAAAAATAATACTTTCCACAAAATTGTACTGTAGATGTCGTTGTAATAACAAAACAATTAAACATATCAAGGAATTAAGAATTCAGTCTTTTCATGAATATTAATGAAGGAAGTGCGTAAACAGTAGGCCTATATATAGAAACACATGTCCACGGGAAATATCAGACAACGAGGTATGTTTCATTTTGACAACATTTACTAATATAAGGTCAATATGAGTCATAACAGAGAAGATGGTTGATACTGAATACATTAAAAGATAAGTACCATAAAGAGTAAGACGCTTGCCATCCACGTCAAAAGTGAGTAGTATCTCAAACGGCCTACCTTGTTTTCTTTACGCCACGTGTGTTTCTCAATCTAAAAGTAGCGACGGCGGCACGTGATGGATTTATTTAAAAACAGCTATTTTTCTTTCCTTGCAGGATAATAAATATTTATTATTTGATAACTTTGTAACGCGTTTAATTTTATTGGTGTAATTTACAGTATTTTCGTAACTTTTATTGATTAACAAATTATATCAATTTCCAATCGTATTTTAACTGGCGCAAGTTATAGCGTGTATCTTTTTAAAATATATCAACATAATTTGTGCAGAATTAGAAGATCTTTCAAATGATATTTCGGAAAAAGGGCTGACCCCTAAATAAAGGGATCTAGAGGGGCCAAAAGTTTTTTTCCAAATTTCTCAAAAAGTATTGAGAATTTGTTTTACATCAAAGAAGCAAAGATGTTGAAAATGTCAAGCTCAATCTAATGGAGTCGTCAAAATACGTCAACGTCGTCACTTCCTGCCAAACCGGAAGTAGTCGGAAAACGCGTATTTTTGTCGTTTTAGACAAATTTTTGGGCAACATATGTGTCTGGGAGCTTAAAAATTAATTTATCGTGCGTCGTCGTCACTTCCGATTAAACCGGAAGTAGGCAAAAATGGCTTATTTTTGCATTCGTTAACATAGTTTTAGAGGATTTGAAAGCATTTTTGGGAGTTATTCTCATTTTTGTTAAAAATGAAAGCTACTTCCGGTCAAACAGGACGGAAGACCTACTCGTTGCTTTGAAACGAGCTTTGCTCTAGTTATAATTATTATTTATTTTTTGGACTGTCTAATTTTGTGCAAGCGATTTCTCAAAGCCTACTGGATGAGATTACATGAAATTTTCAGGACAGATGTGTTATAACATGAATTTATAATATCCGAGAGAAAATTTGGAAACTCACTTCCGGTGCCAAGTAACGGGCAATTTTTTGAAATTAAAATGACATTTTGTCCACGATTAAACTCAAAAACAATAAAAGATATCAACATGAAACTTTCAGGAATTATAGATCGTGATAGATACTAACCAGGACTCGACCTTTCATTTGTCGTCAATAATTCCTGTCGTAAGGAGATGCGAATTGAAAAAAATCGTATTTTCTAACTTTTTTGTTATCCAATATTTTTCATTCATTTTTGGAATATTAATAGTCACCCTTCTTTTAATGCTCACTATATAAGTTGTTTGAATATTTGTTAATCGGAACTCTATATATTAATATTTGAAAATCTGAAGCGGGACCAAGATGGCGGCTGTCTCTGTCAACTCCGCCATTTCGCGAGTTGGGGTTTATGGAGGCAGCTGAGCGTTTGATTAAACAATTCTAGCACAAGGATACGTGAAATGTAAACAAAAACTACTTGGACTCTCACGTAGTAGTATGTTGCAATTCAGTGTCAAACTTTAAACTTAATTTCCGTTTCATTGCTTAAGAGTAACTGGGCTAGATACATTATGTAATGTATACAATGTGTTAAATATACGTTCTTAACGTCGAAATAAAAGAAAGGCGATAAGAACGTTTTATTTATTTAATTTCATTGAAGCTATCACACATATTTAATAGATCAGTCCAAAGAAAAAGCGCGAATATTTACTCCG